>NC_050095.1:3323297-3373087 GCF_009764565.3 Dermochelys coriacea | reverse complement strand
GAAGTATCCTTTCCACCAGCTGACTGGTCACTATTGTACGCTGATATAGCCTCGTCAGAGCTACAGGATTGGAAGCCTTGGGAAGGATCAGAGGGCCCCAATAGGGTTTGGAGGATTGGAAATAAACCTATCCTTCCCCGGCGTTACTTGCTTGCAGCGGCTCATTACTTTCACTCTTTGGGCCATACTGGGATTCAGGGCACGGGGACAGCCATATTGAAGCATTGGGCCTCACTCCATGTGTACCCTGCCGTTAAACGAGTTCTCAGTTCTTGCTCTACTTGCTTGGCCTTTTCTGCCCAGGCCGGATTCGATGTTGCCCTTAGGGGAGGGAGACCATGGGCGACCTTTCTGTTCCAGCGTCTGCAAATGGATTATGCCGAAATGCCCAAATGCTTGGGGTTTCGCCACCTCCTCGTCATCATGGACCAACTTTCTGGATGGCCTGAAGCGGTGCCAACCAGAAAGGCAGACGCCAGATCTGTAGTCTAGTTTTTGATGAAAGACATTGTACCTAGGCTTGGGGTCCCTGAAGTGATTGATTCAGATCGAGGCTCACATTTTACTGCAAAAATCTTAGAAGAGTTGTACCGGTGTTTGGGGACTACACGACAGTTACACACTCCATACTACCCTCAGTCCGCTGGACAGGTCGAGCGCATGAATCGCTTTGAAGACAACAGCTGCAAAATTTTGCAGAGAAACTAAACTTAAGTGGCCAGATGTCTTGCTTATAGTACCATGGCACATACGGCGAACCCCACGGATGCCCCTGAGTCTATGTCTATTTGAGGTACTGTTTGGGAGACCAGCATTAGTTCCAGGAACTTATGTTCCGGCCCATGTTAGCCTTTTGGATGGAGATGAAACTTTGGCCAAATATGTTGCTAGGCTACAGGAGGAGTTGGCTTGTAATCAATCCGAGGCACAGCTGTTTCAAACTGCGCCCCTGGGATTGAAGGTCCATTCCTTTAAACCAGGGGACTGGGTAATGGTAAAAAAGATCCCTCGGGCAGATCCTTTGGAACCCCGGTGGGAGGGGCCCTATCAGGTATTGTTATGTACTTATTCTGCTTTGAAAGTTGCAGGTAAAGGCTCCTGGATTCACCATAGCTACGCTAAACTGGCCACGAGACCCCCATCCGGCCCTGATCCTGACTGATGAACTGCTTCATTAATGAACACTACTACTAAACCTTGGACCGAGCTCTCCAGCTATTGGGACCTTCATAGCCCACCAGGACTTTTTGTGTTCCTGTCTATTGGACTCCTTTTGGGAGTATTGGTTTTTGTGTGGTATCGGGGAGGATGTCGTTATTGGTATGGTTTGCCTGGGGGTTCCCCCCCTATTCCCAAGTTCAGTAGAAGGATGGGCGGGTAATAGTTTCTTGAATCTGACTCGCGTTATTACCCGGAGTGTGAATCAAACACAGTGTTGGATATGTATCCATGACCCCACATATATTGGTCGGGGGTCCCGCTAGTAGGGGTGCCTATCCCTTTTAATAAAAGGCATTTGCCCATGTTATGGGCCAATACCACTTTCAATTGGAATAGCACTATTCAAACATGGTCTATCAACATGGTGACCCAGGGCAATTATGCGGTATGTGTAAAGCCCAGGAAAGGAAGGAAAAACAGGAATTTTGTAGGAATTTTTATGGGGTGTAACCACACTACCACAATTGGCTCTGAGGCAGCACACGTTTCAAATTACTCAGGGGCCCCTTGGCTGGTCCCTGAAGGATCAGGCTGGTTCTGGTTGTGCAATCACACAGCTTATAAAATTCTCCCAGCAGATTGGGTTGGTACGTGTACTCTGGGGGCTATTGTACCCGTGGTCACAGGACACCAAAATTTACCCCGAAAAAGAATTCGCAATTTAGTATGGAGAAAACGATGAGAAGTTGCAGAGAACCCCCTCGTTAACCGCCCAACGGGGTTTCATTCCTTCACACGATGGTTCTTACCATGGTTGGGAGTTAGTGAATTAGAAAAGGCCATAGTTAACATATCGGCTGCCCTAGAATTGATGGCAAATGCCACCGCTGATGCTCTCTCTGCCCTTCAAATAGAAGTCACTCAGCTATCACAAACTGCCCTGCAAAACCGCCTAGCCCTGGATTACCTACTTGCTAATCAGGACGGAGTCTGTGCTTTGGTAAATTCATGCTGTTGTGTGTTTGTAAATCAACATGGCCGAGTCGAAACAGACATTCACATTTTACAACAGCAGGCAACAATATTCCATCATTAGTCTTGACAACACTAGCACTGGGTTCCAAGAAGTTTGGAACTGGCTTACGTCGTGGGTGCCAGATCTGGGTGTGTGGGGACGACGTATCTTGTATCTGATCTGTTTGGGCGTGATTGTATTTGTATTATTTTTTGTATGTATACAGTGTTGTAGTATATGTTGTCAACGGATTTCTTCTGCTCTAATATAATTAACTGACGTACAAAAGAAAAGGAGGGACTGTTGTGAAAGAGTTAAAAAAGAACTCTCATTTCTGTGGCTTTGTAGCAGGCTGCTCTGGCCTCGCCTTGACTCGCTGTTTGGCGAGAGAAGCAACGATCATGAAAAGGGCCTGGAGTTAGCAAAATTTTGTGTAAGCTTGTTATCGCAAGTGAAGGTTCGGCTTAAATGCAATAATAATGGGCTTTTACTCATTGGCTGAAGAACTCTGTGCACGAGGGCAATGGAACCTACTGATTCGTGGAGGGGTTCGGGCACGAGGGCTGCATGCATCACCTACTCATATATATAAGATGTGTAGACAATGCATAGGGTCCCCCTCTGACTAGCAGGGGGGCACCACGCTCGAGCGTAATAAACTTTGCAAAGACTGATCAGTGGTAACTCGTTTATGTGCCTCAGTCTAGACTCGAACTGTGTGTGACCTATTGGGTATAATTTGTAACAGTTTCTGTGCGTGACCTATCAGGTGTAATTCACAACACAATGACTCCAGATTCAACATGCTCAGGTTAGGAAGAAAGATTATTTTTATTGTGCGCCTGGAAATAGCCTTCGGTGTGAAAGTCATAGGTGGATAATTTCCAGCGCATGCACCCTTATCACTAATGAAGGAGTAAAGGAATGTACAAACCAATGAAGCCTTAACATGTCATTTGCATCCTCAGTCCTTGTCCCTGTGACAGGATCCAAGGACCGACAGAAATGTTCCTCGGGGTCAGGAGGAGAGAGGAAAGTACTTTCCCTCTTGTATTTCTCCGGTCTGCTGTGCAAGGCAGCAGAGATGCTTTAGGCCTTTTAGGGCATTTTCTGTCACTGATTTTTTCATGTTGGTGTGGGAGGAAAGATTAAACCTGCCAACTCTGTGAACCTGTGAATGTTAAATGACCAAGTGATGAGGTAGCAATAATGCTGTTTCTCAGGATTTGATTGGAAAGAGAAAACAGAAAGCCCTTGAAGTTGAACTCTTGGGTGAATAGAATGATCGGATTGATATTCAACCTTGGAAGGCAATAGATTGTTACATCAGTCAGAACAGCCTGGGTTGGTTTCTTTGTTTGTTTCTTTGTTTTCCCTGATAAATTGAGGGTTCAGAGGAGAGCCACAGGGATGATTAAAGCTTGAGCAGGGAGAGCAGTTTAAAAACAAACCGAACCTTGCCTGCGTCTACCGGCTGTGACTGCTGAGGACATTTTCCTTCTCTACCCCAGAGTATCTCTTCTGCCAGATTCTTAGCCAGTGCGGCCGCCCTGCAGCCTATGGCCGAGCAATTTGGTAATAGGCTGCAGGACTCACCACATAAGAGCGCAGCTGCTATAGCACCTTGACTGACTATGGTCCAAATCCTGGAGCCCTGGCAGCCCTGGATAACCTCCCACTGATGGCAATGGGAATTTAGCCTTTGTAACTAACTGGTGGAACCTGAGGTCTCAGCTATGAATTAACCTGGTGGCACACACAGCTTCATCCAAAGAAGTGAAGGATGTAAGCGAAAGAGCAAAGCTGGCCATCTGAGGAGCTGCTGCAGTCCCATAACCACAGCTGGAAGGGAGAAGAGGAAAACCTCCCTTGTTGCTGGCACAAAATGCCCGAGGCAGGCAACAGCTAGATTCGTTGCCCGGTGTGCATCGCTCAATAATCACAACGGGGTGCAGAAGTAGAAAAGTTTATTTGAAGCTTCAAGCGGTACAGGGAGACAACAATCTCAAATCCTGCACACCAGTGCAAGCAGTTACACATATTTTATACATTCATTCTTTAGCATGCTTATCCACCAATGTGGACACAAGAACAAATGGGTATAAACTGGCCACCAGGAAGTTTAGACTTGAAATCAGACGAAGGTTTTTAACCATCAGAGGAGTGAAGTTTTGGAATAACCTTCCAAGGGAAGCAGTGGGGGCAAAAGATCTATCTGGTTTTAAGATTCTACTCGATAAGTTTATGGAGGAGATGGTATGATGGGATAATGGGATTTTGGTAAGTAACTGATCTTTAAATATTCAGGGTAAATAGGCCAAATCCCCTGAGATGGGATATTAGATGGATGGGATCTGAGTTACTATAGAAAATTCTTTCCTGGGTCTGGCTGGTGAATCTTGCCCATATGCTCAGGGTTTAGCTGATTGCCATATTTGGGGTCGGGAAGGAATTTTCCTCCAGGGCAGATTGGAGAGGCCCTGGAGGTTTTTCGCCTTCCTCTGTAGCATGGGGCATGGTTGACTGGAGGGAGGCTTCTCTGCTCCTTGAAGTTTTGAACCATGATTTGAGGACTTCAATAGCTCAGACATGGGTGAGGTTTTTCATAGGAGTGGTGGGTGACATTCTGTGGCCTGCGCTGAGCAGGAGGTCGGACTAGATGATCAGAGTGGTCCCTTCTGACCTTAGTATCTATGAATCTATGAATAGCAAGCTGTCCTAAGTATCCCTATAGCCAATCCGGTATACCGGCCAGTTCTCCTTTTTCCTCTTATCATCTATTCCCCCATATATGGAGTTGTTTGTTCAGCACTATCTAACATTCCTGTCATGCTTGACCTAATCTTGCTCCAGCCAGTATGTGCCTGCAATACACTGTTGCAAATTTCTCAGCGTGAAGGCTGTGAGTATCTCCAGGCAGAAAAGGGAAGGTCGGGTCCATCTGAGCCTATAGCGAGGGGGCTTCATTGGCACTCGTGGTCTTCCATCCCCTTGAGTTACCTAGTGGCCGTGCCCGGTGTCCCCAACACCCTGAAATGCTGGGAGCAGCACTGAGAAAAGGAAGTTTGTCAGTGAGATCAGTAGCAATACCTCTGAAATGAAGGAGTGCTTTCTCCTTTGTGATGACATGTTTGAATCGTGTTCCTTTACGATGAGATAAAGCTTTAAAATATCCTTCTCTAATCTCAGGATGGGTGTGTAACCATAATCGTTCTCTGTGCCAATTGGCCTCTAGATCGTGATCTTTGGGAAGAGCTGGCTGAAGAGCCTTCCTATGAACCCGGAGATCATGGCTTGGCCTGCCAGTTCTTCCTTGCTGAACCTCTAGCTTGTCTGCTAGACTCCTTTTTTTGTATCTCTTCTCATAAAAATAAAAGAGGTCACAGCACAATCCTTGTAAGTGCTTGTTCAAGACAGAGAGAGCCTGTCTTATGACTAAGCCTTGCAAGTGGCAAATAAGTCTGGAGTTGATGGAAAGATTACCATGACTCAGAGTTGAGTTGAAGTTGCTATGACTGAAATGCAGAGCACTAACCACTGTATGATCACAGCAGCTTGTGGAAAAAGCACATGTTAGAAGCCCTCTGTCAACTCAGCTGTGGCTTTCCATGCATAGAGAGGCAGCCCGCTCAAGGTCTGCAAGTCTTGAGGGAAATGGGGAACGTCTGTCCTTTGGAATTTGAAGGTGTTGTCTTGGACCATCAAGTGGAAGAGTTGCAAACAGGCCATTACGGAAGGCTCCATGGCTTAGTAGGCTAAAGCACCTGTCTCATAAACAAAAAGAAAAGGAGTACCCGTGGCACCTTAGAGACTAACAAATTTATTAGAGCATAAGCTTTCGTGAGCTACAGCTCACTTCATCGGATGCATTTGGTGGAAAAAGCAGAGAGAGATTTATATACACACACACAGAGAGAACATGAAACAATGGGTTTATCATACACACTGTAAGGAGAGTGATCACTTAAGATAAGCCATCACCAGCAGCGGGGGGGGGGGGGGAAAGGAGGAAAACCTTTCATGGTGACAAGCAAGGTAGGCTAATTCCAGCAGTTAACAAGAATATCAGAGGAACAGTGGGGGGTGGGGTGGGAGGGAGAAATACCATGGGGAAATAGTTTTACTTTGTGTAATGACTCATCCATTCCCAGTCTCTATTCAAGCCTAAGTTAATTGTATCCACTTTGCAAATTAATTCCAATTCAGCAGTCTCTCCTTGGAGTCTGTTTTTGAAGCTTTTTTGTTGAAGTATAGCCTCTGTTCCTCTGATATTCTTGTTAACTGCTGGAATTAGCCTACCTTGCTTGTCACCATGAAAGGTTTTCCTCCTTCCCCCCCCCCCCCCCCGCTGCTGGTGATGGCTTATCTTAAGTGATCACTCTCCTTACAGTGTGTATGATAAACCCATTGTTTCATGTTCTCTGTGTGTGTGTGTGTGTATATAAATCTCTCCTCTGCTTTTTCCACCAAATGCATCCGATGAAGTGAACTGTAGCTCACGAAAGCTTATGCTCTAATAAATTGTTAGTCTCTAAGGTGCCACAAGTACTCCTTTTCTTTTTGCTTCCCCTTCTATACTCTCATGTTTCATTGACTCCAGCCTTTTTTCTATTCATCATCAGCATCATTGTAAAGAAGCTGACCTCACCTCCTGTCCCCTCAAAGAGACAGTGTCCCCTGTCTTGTGTAAACCACTGACTTCTCTCAGCATTGACTGCCCCTCTGTGTTCTTGCCCCTCGGTCTGTGCTGATGGGACCCTTCCCTCCAGTCCTGGAGGATTCTCCCTTCTCCTTCCTCGTCAAGCAGCCCACTGGGTGGGAATCTTAAAAGCACCTAGGTGATTTAGGAGCAGAAACCCCTGCAGAGCTTCCATGCAATTGGCACTTTCTCCTCATTGCTCAGGATTGAAACTTGTGCAGGGAGACTGGTGGGCCACATCCCTGCTGGGCATGAGCAAAGCAGCAGGGTAAAAGGCAAACTTGGAGATGCTGGGGATAGAACCCAGGACCTCATACATGCAAAGTATGTGCTCTACCACTGAGCTACATCCCCAAAGTCCCTTTTTTTGCTATTTCTTGCACTCAGAGCCTGCCTCTTTCCAATGCATCCAGTGGCTTATAAGCTTCATGGGAAGTCCTTTCCCCCTGGATCATGCTCTCGTGGAGGTTGCTGGTTCATAGGGGTCACTTTGCAGAAGAGCCAGATTCTATAAGTGGGGGGAGAGAGAGTGCCTGCCCTGGACTCAGGGTGCAGAGATACACTCAGCCCTCTCCCCTGAACTGGGGGTGCTGCAATCCCCTGCTGGAAGGTCATAGTAGTGGTGGGCACTGTGAACAGCTCAATCCCTGACCCTGGTGGCAGAAGTGGTGTGGGGAACTCCAGCTGTCTCTAGGAACTAGGGTAACCAGATGTCCCGTTTTTATACTGACAGTCCCTATTTTGGGGTCTTTTTCTTATATAAGGTCCTATTACCCCCCACCCTCTGTCCTGATTTTTCATATTTGCTGTCTAGTCACCCTACTAGGATCTATTATTTCCACCTCCTCTAAAGTCCAGCTTTCCCCAGCACATTCACTGCAGTGCAATTGGGTCACTGTTTCCATGGCTCTACAGCAAAGAATTACTCCCAGTTTCCCTTCTGTCTGCAGCATGATTAGCCTGTGTCGGTGGTTAATAAGGTGGATCTAGTTGTAGATGGTTATTCATTCCCCACCTTGACAATTCACACAGTTCCTTTCCTCTTCAAATCCCCAGCACCTCAATGATCCTGGAAGCAGGGGTTGGGTTTGCCCTGAGATTTTCTTTTTCCTCTCCACCTGAAGTGAACTCAGCCTCTTCCCCATCCCACATATTCCATGAAATAACAAGAGCATAGAAAGAGGGGAGGGAACATGTCTTGGCCAGGGCGGGATGTTCCCAGGGCCCCCTGCTTGCCCATTGTTTCCATGACAGAAGAGGAAGGTTCCATGGAATTTGACACCCTGCTTTGCACAAGGACAGAGAAAGATCTTGCTGTTCCGTGTCTGTGCAAAGAAAATTGTGCTTCAGTGTGAAAGAGAGGCGGGAATAGCCCCATGGTGGGACAATGTCCTCAGGATTAAGAGCAAAGGACTCAGGCTGAGAACTGATTTCACTCCACTCATCTGGCATTTAACACATTGTCTTCCATGGATTGGAACACATTGGGCACTTGTGACATTGATCCAGATTCAGGGGGTTCAGACTCCTTTAACTCTTGGTAAAAACATGAACTTGATTCCAAGAAGGAAGAGAGGAGACGAGGAGAAGCCTGAAACTGACTTTAGTTCCAGACTGGGGTCTCCTGGATGGGTGGAAACTTCCTTCCCTGACACCAGGGGACAGCAGCTACTGGCGACATACCAGGGCTGGGATGACAGGGGAATGTTTCATGGACTTTATGCACACAGGGCCCCACTAACTCTGAATCCTCCACTTTAGCAGTAACTTAGAAAGTCACATCTAGGTCAACGGCAGGACGGGGGTTTGAAAAGAGATTCTTTTTTCCTCCCCTTCATGAGAAAGAAAGTAAGGGCTGGACACTCAGGTGCAGAATACAACTTTTCCCTCTGGCCGAGGATCTGAAAACCAGGCACAGATGACTGGTGTCTGCTGAAAGAGGTCGGGGGGGGCACAATTTCAAGGTTCAGCCTCACTTCCTTATGATCAACAGCCCCCCCCACCCCGGTGTGAACAATGCAGGAAGAGGAAGCAGAAAAGGCAGCTCCTCTCCACTTACCCCTCCGGCAGCTGCCGTGCAGGGAGAGCCTGGCAACACCACATGATGTAGCAGGGAGGGCTAATCCAGGTGGGGTACATGACCCACATACTGCCCTCGACAAGTGTTGCCTCTGAAATTAGGAACATTCAGGAGTTCAAGGGCACAGCTGCACAGCCAGAAAAAAGCTCAGCACTACATGCCCAGGGTGAAAGGGTGTGCTAAAGCCTGGCATCAAGCCAGAAACCTTCAGATCTTCAAACTAATGCAATCTCAATGCAGCTACTTTGGCAACACCAAGGCCAACCAGGAAGGCTTAACGTACAAGCCACAGCACATACCAGGAAGATTTTAATCTGGATGTCACAATGTAGGAGACAAGCAGTGGACTTGGTCCAGAGGGGCAGGCTGGGGTTTCCTATATCGCATTCACTCTAGCCAGCACCTGCCACTTGTCAAGCTGCCACTGGTGCCACCAGGTCGGCAAAAAGAAGCAGCTGTTCTCACCGCAACAAGTCCACCCACGGTTCACAGGCAACTCCCAAGCCCACCACAGCACACCATCTTGGCCAGAAAGGAGCCTATTCGGACTCATCTTTGTTTCTCTTCCTTTTGCCCAGAACCCCGCTTCTTCTCCTGGACTGCAAGTAGCCATCCCTGGGAAGCCAAGAGACAGTCACAGGATTCTACCTCCCAGCAGCCAACCGCACCTCCCCAGGCTTTGGCAGAACGAATGGTGGCGCTCTACTAACCCCACTGAGGCACTTAGCTTCTGTCCTGCCGTCCTCAGCATGACTTTCCTCTTTTGCCCCATTCCTGCCTCCCTTCCTCCTTTGTCAAGTCACGCCAAGGAGGGCAGCTGGAAGAGCCGGCCTCAGTAGGCCAACGTCCAAGGGCACAGGAGGCCAAGCCACAGGGCTCCAAAAGGTGACTGGCCTAGATGCTCTAGCTTTCCCCGGCTGATGCCAAGGTGCTTTCTCAGCTCATTCCACCACCCTCTGTCCTGCAGGGGTCAGGGTTATCCCAGGGACAGGCCAGTGGCAGAAGGAGGAGCATGTTGCTGGACAGCTAGGGAAAAGTAATCCAGCATGTTTCTGCCCGGTTTCGAACCGGGGGCCTTTTGCGTGTTAGGCAAACGTGATAACCACTACACTACAGAAACCCTGTCATAGAGCTCTGCCCCCCCTTCAAATGAGCTACAAATTCAATAAAAAACAAAGTATTCAAAATTTTAACATACGAGGTGGGGCAGCAGAGAAGCTTCTTGCCTGGGGTGCCATTTGGTCTAGGGGAGGCCCTGTCAGGGAGAGCAGGTGTTCAGTTTCATGGGCCTATTTTCAGGCTGTAATCTGTGGGCACCCTGTTGTGTGGGAGGGATCCCGGTAGTCCAGACTCAGGGCTGGGACAGGCCCCTGATTTAGGGGGTTGCCATTTTGTTGCCCTTTCACACAGTTTGGGGAAATCTTTTTGTAGCTCTTTGCAGTCTGCTTTGGACTTCACTCTCCTGAGTAGTTTTGGATCATCTGCAAATTTTGCCACCTCACTGTTTACCCCTTTTTCCAGATCATTTATGAATATGTTGAATAGTCCTGGTCCCAGGATTGACCCCCTGGGGGACACCACTATTTACTTCTCTCCATTTTGAAAACCTTTTAACCACTTATGGATCCATGAGAAGACCTTCCCTTTTATCCCAGGACAGCGTAATAGAGCAGAATAGGGTTTTGTTGGGACGGGGAGTAAATCGAGACTATATCAGGAGGTTGTACAGATTTACTGTCTTTGTGTAAGCATGTGTGTGAAAAAATCAGTCTTTGTTGCAAGTAGGTTTTGAATCTCTGCTGGGAAACCTCACTTGATTTATTAGCCCAAGGCCTTAACTACTCAGCCATCACAGCTGTTTCCAAATCAAAGCCCCAATTCCAGATAAACTGATAAATAAGCCCAATGCCCAGACTCGAAGTCATCTGAAATTCAAAGAGTAAATCCAGCACCCAAAGCAGCGGGGGAAATATATTGCTTTTTCCCTTTACTTAGTCACATGCAATAGCTCAGAGAGCTCTTTTAAATGTCTCCCCTCCCACAACCTGGGAAAGGGGAAGGATTCTCAGGTTCTATCTTGATTTGAAGGAGGATCACTGGACCTGAAAACCATTCCCTGCCCTTTCCTAGAGAAACCTGTGATGCACAGAACGAGGCGGAGAGAAATGCTTACTGGAGCCAAGAATTGTGCCCCTGGAATAGCAGCAGTATTGGGCAGCTGGAAATCACACAAAAAGAGCTGAAGCCTTGGTGGTTCAGAAATAGATCTCCTAGGTACTGTATGGGAGGTTTAGGTTTGTTTTCTGGACAGTAGCAGTCTGAGTTTTATTGCCTCCAAATTTCAGGAGAAAATTCCGACCCAAACTGTGTGGTGGAGCTCGATCGCGGTTTCTTTGGGTTTTTTGGTTTGTTCTCTTATTCTCATTTTAAAAGCCCTTGATCATTTTGATGGGAAAATGTTTGTACAAGGCCAAGGAAAATAAGAAAAGTTAAAAATCTGTGTTGGAGTGAGGGGTCTCTGTGTGCCAGGGCAGGGGAGATTTTCAGGGAAGGGGGTTAAGGGATAAATGGGAGGCTTTCCCTGGAACACAGGGGGATGTTTACAGTTTCCAAAGGGAAACCTCCCCACGTTCGCAGTGCTGCTGCCCAGCTCAGACCCCACTGACACCCCTGTGATGAAGTGGGAATTTTCTGAACATTTTGTATGCATATGGGTGTACCTCAGTTTCCCCTATTTGTTGCACAATTCTCTAGGTCAGAAGTCCCAAATTTGGGGTGCCAGGTGGAATGGAGATAGCATTCAGGGGAATGCAACTGGGGCCCGGGCCAGCCCGCACCAGTGGGGGGAGCGCTGCCCCTCCGCTCCTGGCCCCAGCTGCTGGTCCTGGCTGCCGGCACCACTCCCAGGGCTCCATTTCCAGCCCTACACCTGGGGCTTTGCCAGTCTCAGCCCCCACCCCCAGCTCTGGCCCCAGCCTCAGCCCCCTTACCCCGTCCGCATCCCTTCCCCCATAGCTGTGGCCCCACTCCCACCACAGCTAAGGGGATGCATGGACAAGGGTAAGAGGGGGGGTGACCCTCAAAGTTTTGGGACCACTGAACTAGGTGATGGACAAGGGTGTTTAATCTTTGCAGAGACCCCTAAAGGGCAGGTGTGGCTGCTGTCTAGCTGTTTGGGCCAAGACAATGGCCAGCAATTCTGTATCCGGGGCATACCTGCTGCAAGCAGCCAGCTGGCTGGGAGGAGCTGGAGAAGAAAGAAAGAGGTGGAGGCCAGGGGACCAGTTTGCCTGGGAAACAGAACAAAGGGCAGAAGAGGGGCAAAAGGGCATGGCTGAGATTCGGCTGTTGGAAGCAAGGAGTCTGCTGTTTGGGGACTTGAGGGGAGAGCCCAGGCTCTGAGTTCTGGGTCTCCCCAAGATGGACTTTTCTGAATTTTCCTAATTCCTGTGCTAACAAAACTTCCCAGGATTTATTCCAGACCGCTAATAAACCCTTCTGTTTTACAACACTGGCTGAGAGACACTGGTGATTGTGGAAGTTGGGGATGCACGACTCCCCTTTGGGGAGTGTAAGGCTTTCCAAGGTGTCCCACTGAGATGACTCACTACAGGAAGCTCTTGGTGTGGAACAGGGTGCTGAAAGGTCCAAGTCAGTCCCAGGAGGTGCTGAAGGCAAGGAGGCTTCCCCTAGTGTGAGCATGCCCTGAGGGGTGTCCCCTGAAGAGGTCCTGCCTGGGGTTGATTCAGAGCTGTTCCAGAGCACTGAGCCTGGTGCCCGTGACAGCCCCCAGCATGTGACCTACAGGCTCCACTCTGCAAAGCTCCCTGTAAATCGGAGGCAAACTCCCCACTTCTCCCCCAGTTAATCTCCCCCTGCATAGAACCCAGAGCAAGTCCTGCCTAGCTGGGTCTCCTGACAACCACAGCTGTCCAAGGAGCTGGCCAAGCTGTTCCCCTAGGTCCCTGTTCAGGGGCAGTTGTCAGTCTCATGAGTATAGTGGTGACTATCCCGATCTCTCACTTGGGGGACTACGGTTTGATTCCCTGATGAGAAAGCTGCGATTTTGACACCAAGCATAAGTCTACAGTACAATTAAAAACCCACAGCTGGTCCAAGCCAGCTGATTGGGGCTTGCAAGGCTCACGGTCCAGGCCAGGGGCTGTTTAATTGCAATGTAGAAGTTCTCTCTCAGGCTGGAGCCCAACCATTGAGAACCTCCCCCCTCGCTAGGTTCAGCAGCCTATATGCTGAAGATGAGTTTATAATTGGGGCGCGTCGTCACGGTGCGGAATCGATGGCCACCGCTCCCCTGTCGACTCCACTTCTGCCTCTCGCTATGGTGGAGTTCCAGAGTCGACGGCAGAGTGATCAGGGATCAATTTATTACTTCCACAGTAGAAGCGATAAATCGATCCCCGATAGATCGATCACTAACCGCTGCCTGTGGGTAGTATAGACATGGCCTTAGAGCCCCAATTTCTATTTCAGAATAGCAGCCGTGTTAGTCTGTATCCACAAAAAGAACAGGAGTACTTCTGGCACCTTAGAGACTAACAAATTTATTAGAGCATAAGCTTTCATGGCGTACAGCCCACTTCATCAGATGCATAGAATGGAACATATAGTAAGATATATATTGTGACAGGGTCGGGCCAGATGGCTACAGGAGAGTAATAGAAAGCAGATATATTAGCCCCAGGCTAAGTAGGTCCTTTTCCCTGGGTAAGGTAACAGGGAAGGTTCCAGAACAATCAGGAACGTTCTGGAGACAATGAAGACAGACAGACTGATTAGAACACCTGCAGCCAATCAAGAATCTGTTAGAATCAATTAAGGCAGGCTAATCAGGGCATCTGGGTTTAAAAAGGAGCTCACTTCAGTTTGTGGTGTGCGTGTGAGGAGCTAGGAGCAAGAGGCACTAGGAGTGAGAACGCGGGCTGTTGGAGGACTGAGGAGTAGAAGCATTATTGGACACCAGGAGGAAGGTCCTATGGTGAGAATAAATAAGGTGTTGGGAGGAGGCCATGGGGAATTAGCCCAGGGAGTTGTAGCTGTCTCACAGCTGTTCCAAGAGGCATTCTAGACAGCTGCATTCCACAGGGCCCTGGGCTGGAGCCTGGAGTAGATGGTGGGCCCACGTTCCCCCCAAACCTCTCAACTCCTGGTCAGACACAGGAGGAGTTGACCTGGACTGTGGGTTCATGAAAATGGCCAAACTGAGGGCTGCTGTGAAGCTCCAAGGCAAGCAAATCCACCAATAAGCACAAGACCCACCAAGGTAGAGGAGGAACTTTGTCACATATATATATCTACAGATAAGTTGGAAGTTACCATAAAAACTGTGAGAGGATAATTAGTTAAGATGATCTATTATCAGCAGGAGAAAAAAACTTTTGTAGTGTTAATCAAGATGGCCCATTTAGACAGTTGACAAGAAGGTGTGAGGATACTTAACATGGGGAAATAGATTCAATATGTGTAATGACCCAGCCACTCTCAGACTCTATTCAAACCCAAGTTAATGGTATCTAGTTTGCATATTAATTCCAACTCAGCAGTTTCTCATTGGAAATGCATCCGATGAAGTGAGCTGTAGCTCACGAAAGCTTATGCTCAAATAAATGTGTTAGTCTCTAAGGTGCCACAAGTCCTCCTTTTCTTTTTGCGAATACAGACTAACACGGCTGCTACTCTGAAACCTGTCATTGGAATCTGTTTCCGAAGCTTTTCTGTTGCAAAATTGCCACCCTTAAGTCTTTTACTGAGTGGCCAGAGAGGTTGAAGTGTTCTCCTACCGGTTTTTGAATCTTATGATTCCTGATGTCAGATTTGTGTCCATTTATTCTTTTGTGTAGAGACTTATTGGTTTGGCCAATGTACATGGCAGAGGGGCATTGCTGGCACATGATGGCATATATCACATTGGTAGATATGCAGGTGAATGAGCCCCTGATGTCTTGGCTTATGTGATTAGGTCCTATGATGGTATCACTTGAATAAATATATGGACAAAGTTGACATCAGGCTTTGTTGCAAGGATAGGTTCCTGGGTTAGTGTTTTTGTTGTGTGGTATGTGGTTGCTGGAGAGTATTTGCTTCAGGTTGGGGGGCTGTCTGTAAGTGAGGACTGGTCTTTCTCCCAAGATCTGTGAGAGTGAGAGATCATTTTTCAGGATAGGTTGCAGATCTTTGATGATCACTGGAGAGGTTTTAGTTGGGGGGGGCTGAAGGTGACAGCTAGTGGTGTTCAGTTATTTTCTTTTTTGGGCCTGTCCTGTAGTAGGTGACTTCTGGGTACTCTTCTGGCTCTGTCAATCTGCTTTTTTTTCACTTCAGAAGGTGGGTATTGTAGTTTTAAGAATGCTTGATAGAGATCTTGTAGGTGTGTGTCTCTGTCTGAGGGACTGGAGCAAATGAGGTTGTATCTTAGAGCTTGGCTGTAGACAATGGATTGTGCGGTGTGTCCTGGATGGAAGCTGGAGGCATGTCGGTAAGTATAGCGGTCAGTAGGTTTCTGGTATAGGATGGTGTTTATGTGACCATTGCTTATTAGCACAGTAGTGTCCAGGAAGTGGATATCTTGTGTGGATTGGTCTAGGATGAGGTTGATGGTAGGATGGAAATTGTTGAAATCATGGTGGAATTCCTCAAGGGCTTCTTTTCCATGGGTCCAGATGATGAAGATGTCATCAATGTAGCGCAAGTAGAGTAGGGGCGTTAGGGGACAAGAGCTAAGGAAGCGTTGTTCTCAGTCAGCCAAAAAATTGTTCTCATACTGTGGGGCCATGCGGGTACCCATAGCAGTGCCGCTGACTTGCATGTATATATTGCCCCAAATGTGAAATAGTTGTGGCTGAGGACAAAGTCACAAAATTCAGCCACCAGCTTAGCCCTGACATTATCGGGGATACTGTTCCTGACGGCTTGTAGCCCATCTTTGTGTGGAAGGTTGGTGTAGAGGGGTTCTACATCCATAGTGGCCAGGATGGTGTTTTCTGGAAGATCACCAGTGGATTGTAGTTTCCTCAGGAAGTCAGTGGTGTCTCGAAGATAGCTGGGAGTGCTGGTAGTGTAGCGCCTGAGGACAGAGTCCACATAGCCAGACAACCCTGCTGTCAAAGTGCCAATGCCTGAGATGATGGGGCATCCAGGATTTCCAGGTTTATGGATCTTGGGAAGTGGGTAGAATACCCCTGGTCAGGGTTTTAGGCGTGTGTCTGCACAGATCTGTTCCTGTGCTTTTTCAGGGAGTTTCTTGAGCAGATGGTGTCGTTTCTTCTGGTAATCCTCAGTGGGATCAGAGGATAATGGCCTGTAGAATGTGGACTTAGAGAGCTGCCTGGCAGCCTCTTGTTCATATTCCAACTTATTCATGATGACAACAGCATATCCTTTGTTAACCTTTTTTATTATGATGTCACAGTTGTTCCTGAGGCTGTTGATTTCTATTGTGTGTATACAGGAAGGTTTGAATGTGTAACAGGTACGTTTGGTAAAACTTAGCTATTTTATGTTTGTAACAGGCTCTTGCCCACCTCCAGCAGAGTTTTCCATCACATACTATGGCAACTTACCAAATGTCATGCAAACTACTCCATTCCTCCCCATATTCAATCTCTGACCAGAATGTTAGAATGAGGCAGAGAATTGGGAAAGTATCAGAATAGGAATACATTAAAAAGTGGGATTAATCGAAGATGGGATGCAGACAGAGCCTGTTCTATAGCTGGTGAAGTGACAGGGACACACTCCCACTCGTGCTGGTTCTGAAATAATGGTAGAAGCAGGTCAAAGAGAATGAGCTCATGTGGGAGCTCTAGGCAGCTCTCCTGTCAGTGCATCACACACCTGGGAGGTGTTACACAAAACATAGCACTTCCCATCTGGAAGAGAAACAATTCTCCCCACTGCCACCACTTCATTATACTATCCATGAGGTAAAAAATCCATTACAATCTACATACCACGCAGACTATGCTGACAGCTTGTGCCACACACTCTCAAAGAAACTGCGGAACCACCTGATCAACATCCTCTACAGCAAACAGGGAAAGATTAAGAATGAGCTCTCAAAACTGGATACTCTCATAAAGAACCAACCTTCCACACAAACTTCCTCATGGCTGGACTTTACAAAAACTAGACAAGCCATTTACAACACACACTTGGCTTCTCTACAAAAGAAAAAGGACACTAAGCTATCTAAACTACTACATGCCACAAGGGGCCACAACAGTGGTTCCCGTAACCCACCCAGCAATATTGTTAATCTATCCAACTATACTCTTAGCCCAGCAGAAGAATCTGTCCTATCTCGGGGCCTCTCCTTTTGCCCCTCCACCCCCACGAACATGATACAGTTCTGTGGTGACCTAGAATCCTATTTTCGACGTCTCAGACTCAAGGAATATTTCCAACACACCTCTGACCAACATATTAACCCACAGAGACCTTCCTGCCAACACTACAAAAAGAAGGATTCTGGGTGGACTCCTCCTGAAGGTCGAAACAGCAGCCTGGATTTCTACATAGAGTGCTTCCGCCGACGTGCACGAGCTGAAATTGTGGAAAAGCAGCATCACTTACCCCATAACCTCAGCCATGCAGAACACAGTGCCATCCACAGCCTCAGAAACAACTCTGACATCATAATCAAAAAGGCTGACAAAGGAGGTGCTGTCGTCATCATGAATAGGTCGGAGTATGAACAAGAGGCTACTAGGCAGCTCTCCAACACCACTTTCTACAAGCCATTACCCTCTGATCCCACTGAGAGTTACCAAAAGAAACTACAGCATTTGCTCAAGAAACTCCCTGAAAAAGCACAAGAACAAATCCGCACAGACACACCCCTGGAGCCCCGACCTGGGGTATTCTATCTGCTACCCAAGATCCATAAACCTGGAAATCCTGGACGCCCCATCATCTCAGGCATTGGCACCCTGACAGCAGGATTGTCTGGCTATGTAGACTCCCTCCTCAGGCCCTTCGTTACCAGCACTCCCAGCTATCTTCCAGACACCACTGACTTCCTGAGGAAACTACAGTCCATTGGTGATCTTCCTAAAAACACCATCCTGGCCACTATGGATGTAGAAGCCCTCTACACCAACATTCCACACAAAGATGGGCTACAAGCCGTCAGGAACAGTATCCCCGATACTGTCACGGCTAACCTGGTGGCTGAACTTTGTGACTTTGTCCTCACCCATAACTATTTCACATTTGGTGACAATGTATACCTTCAAATCAGCGGCACTGCGATGGGTACCCGCATGGCCCCACAGTATGCCAACATTTTTATGGCTGACTTAGAACAACGCTTCCTCAGCTCTCGTCCCCTAATGCCCCTACTCTACTTGCGCTACATTGATGACATCTTCATCATCTGGACCCATGGAAAAGAAGCTCTTGAGGAATTCCACCATGATTTCAACAATTTCCATCCCACCATCAACCTCAGCCTGGACCAGTCCACACAAAAGATCCACTTCCTGGACACTACGGTGCTAATAAGCGATGGTCACATAAACACCACCCTATATCGGAAACCTACTGACCGCTATTCCTACCTACATGCCTCTAATTTCATCCAGATCATACCACTCGATCCATTGTCTACAGCCAAGCGCTACGATATAACCGCATTTCCTCCAACCCCTCAGACAGAGACAAACACCTACAAGATCTCTATCATGCATTCCTACAACTACAATACCCACCTGCTGAAGTGAAGAAACAGATTGACAGAGCCAGAAGAGTACCCAGAAGTCACCTACTACAGGACAGGCCCAACAAAGAAAACAACAGAACGCCACTAGCCATCACCTTCAGCCCCCAACTAAAACCTCTCCAACGCATCATCAAGGATCTACAACCTATCCTGAAGGACGACCGATCACTCTCACAGATCTTGGGAGACATACCAGTCCTTGCTTACAGACAGCCCCCCAATCTGAAGCAAATACTCACCAGCAACCACACACCACACAACAGAACCACTAACCCAGGAACCTATCCTTGCAACAAAGCCCGTTGCCAACTCTGTCCAAATATCTATTCAGGGGATACCATCATAGGGCCTAATCACATCAGACACACTATCAGAGGCTCGTTCACCTGCGCATCTACCAATGTGATATGTGCCATCATGTGCCAGCAATGCCCCTCTGCCATGTACATTGGCCAAACTGGACAGTCTCTACGTAAAAGAATGAATGGACACAAATCAGACGTCAAGAATTATAATATTCAAAAACCAGTTGGAGAACACTTCAATCTCTCTGGTCACTCGATCACAGACCTAAGAGTGGCTATACTTCAACAAAAAAGCTTCAAAAACAGACTCCAATGAGAGACTGCTGAATTGGAATTAATTTGCAAACTGGATACAATTAACTTAGGCTTGAATAGAGACTGGGAATGGATGAGTCATTACACAAAGTAAAACTATTTCCCCATGGTATTTCTCCCTCCCACCCCACCCCCCACTGTTCCTCTGATATTCTTGTTAACTGCTGGAATTAGCCTACCTTGCTTGTCACCATGAAAGGTTTTCCTCCTTCCCCCCCCCCCGCCCCGCTGCTGGTGATGGCTTATCTTAAGTGATCATTCTCCTTACAGTGTGTATGATAAACCCATTGTTTCATGTTCTCTGTGTGTGTGTATATCAGTCTCTCCTCTGTTTTTTCCACCAAATGCATCCGATGAAGTGAGCTGTAGCTCACGAAAGCTTATGCTCTAATAAATTTGTTAGTCTCTAAGGTGCAAAAAGTACTTCTTTTCTTTTTGCAAATACAGACTAACATGGCTGCTACGCTGAAACCTATCCATGAGGCTGTTTGTCCTGCAGGACTTTGATCTCTCTGGGTGGTCCATGGTGATCGTAGGGGCATTTAGCCTCATAAAAGAGCCATTAGGGGAGCAGGAGTCATCCCAATAGAAGTCTATTCACTTCTTTCTCAGTACACCTTCTTAGCCCTGGTTTTGGGTGCTTTGAAGTTGGCTCTCCAGTCTTGATTTTAGGTGGGATCTTGACCACCTTCTGGGGTTTGGCAGATTACACCTTTTGAGGGCTTTTCTCTACCTTTTTGGTCCCCCCTGCAGTCACCACATTCTGATGATTATTCCAGACATGGGCATGGTGGCCTTCCTGGGGATCTTGGCAGCTTTAGTCAGCTTCTTGGTGGCTATATTCCTGCTCAGAGCCACTGTCTTCTTCTCATGCCTTGTCCTGGGGGCCCAGCTGCTGGTTGAATGTGAAAGAGCCATGGTGCTGGTGACTGTAGCCTGCACCAAGTTGCCTTTGCTCATCAGACTCCCGAACCCCCAACTGGAGGTGGTTCTTGTTCTTCTGCACAGCATAGCCCCTGGAGAACAGGGATCTGCAAATGTGTATTCATATTATATCTTTGTTTAATTTATGAAAACATAAACTAAACACAGAAGACTGGAATGATTTCAGTTGATGGACAGGTTTGCTACGTTTTTATGCATTTGCACAGTGAAACATTGAGTGTTTACGTTCATTTCAAGAATCCTGATACAGTGTAATTCATGAACATAATGGAGAATGGAAATGAAAATATTTTCCTTTTTTTTTTTTTTTTTTTAAAAAAGAGCTTATAAGAGGGCACTTGAATTTGAACCACAGACCACTTGATCTGTAGTCAAACACTCTACCACTGAGCTATACCCCCATAACAACAGTGGGCTGGAGTCATGATTTCCAGGACTTTGAAGGACAGATCCTGCTTCAGCAAGCTCCTTTTCTACTCCCAGACCACAGGTGGTTTTAATAATGGGGTTCGATTAAACTTCATAGAAGTGGTAAATACCACAACTTGCACACCCACTGACATAGCTACCACCTCCTGGGGAAGTGGATTAACTGCACTGACAGGAAAACTCTCTCCCATCAGCACAGAGCAGTGGTTTTCAAACTGTGGGACAGGACCTCAGGGTAGGTCGTGACCCTGTTTTAATGGGGTCACCAGGGCTGGCGTTAGACTTGTTGGGGCCTGGGGCTGAAGCCAAAAGTCTGATTCCCCACCACCCAGGGCTGAATCCCTCAAGCTTTGGTTTTGCTCTCCCCCGCAGAGGGGCAGGGCTCAGGCTTCAGCTTTGGTTCCCCCCCCCCCGCCCAGTGTGGAGGGGTTTGGTGTTTGGTCCCCCTTCTCGAGGTTATGTAGTAAGTTTCTTTGGCAGAACGGGGTTGCAGTGAAATGAAGTTTGAGAAGCCCTGGCACAGAGCATCTTCATTACTGAGCTGCAGCAGTGTAGACTCAATGTTTGAAATGTAGACTTGTCCTTGGCCTGAGAGTAAAACTAGACTTGGCTCCCTGGGTGCTTGGGCACTGAAACTACAGCCATGAAGGCACCACACACCAGCCTTCCCTAGTTGGCAAGAACCAAACTGCCACAGAAAGACCCCCATGCTTTCCTAGGCCAGCTCCCTAAGCACTCAGCCACAACCACTTAATACAGGGGCTTTTCTACACGATGGTTCTGTTCTCATTGAACGGTCATTTCCAATTGTTTGCTCAGACCAGCTTACCCAGCACACTCACTGCTGTGCAGTTCTGTAAGTGTGGCCATGGCTGAACAGCGAGAATTTCTGCCCATTTCCCTACTGGCTGGAGCCTGGTTAGAGTGTGTTTGTGGTTAATGATTTTGCTGTAGATTGTTCATTCCCTGCTTTGACAATTCAGACAGTCCCTTTTCCCGTTGTATCTCCAATAGCAGGGGTGGGTTTTCTTTGGGTCACTGAGATTTTGGGGGGAGTTGGTGGCACCTTTCTTTCCTCACCCTGGAGTAAACCTAGGTTTTTATTCCATCGTTCATGTTTCATGGAATAACAGCAGCAGCATGAAGAAAGAGGAGAGGGAATATCTCACTGTCAGGGCTGAAGGTGGCCATGCCCCTCTATCTGACAGTTGCCATTGCAGGAGAGAAGGTTTCAATGCAATTGAATGCACTCGCTCAGACTAGAGACACAGAAAGGTTTTGCTGTTCATGGATCTGTGCAAAGGAAATTGTGTCTCTGTGTGAAACTGAGGAGGGAAGTGAAATGCCCACATGGTGACGCAATGCCCTAAGGCATGACTGGAGTGGACTCACCTGGGATTGAAATGACATTTTTTTTCTGTCAAGTAGTGAGAAATGTGACATTAATTCAGATGCAGCATTGAGGCTTCTTTAGCTCCTTGTAAAAACTTGAACTTGATTTCCCAGAAGGCAGAGAGGGAAAGTCTGGAGCTGCCTTTAATCCCTGTCTGAAATACAAGGGAGAATTCTGGAATTAAAGGAATGGGAAAAAATGGAGAGGAAAGAGAGAGAGAGAGAGAAAACACCTCTTTTCTCTTCTACCCCCTCCCAGCAAGAAATGTTCTCAATGGGGAAACGCCTCACCAGGACCAGCCTTAGGGAAAATGGTGCCCTGGGCAAAAAATGTACTTTGGCACACCCCTGCCCCTGGCCCCTGTGGGCAACCTACTCCCCCTTTGCCCCTAGTTCCTGCACTCCCAACCCTTGCACCTCCTTCACCCCAACACCTGCCCCCTCCTGTGCCTTAACCCCTACACTGTGTCCCCTTTGCCCTTAACTCCCATATTCCCTTCCTGTGCCTTCAGCCACTGCCCCTCTCCTGCACCCCTTCACCCCTAATTGCTGTACCCCTCCTGCGCCCATGTGGGGAAACTGACCTGTGGGCATGGGGCACCTGGCATTGCTGCCTTCTTCTCCCTGGAATGCTGCTCTTCCGGGCACCCTAGGGGCTGTGGGGGTGGGGGGGTGAGGAGTGACTTCAGGGCTCCCTGCATCCAGGTCACCTTCCTCACCTGGGCTGTATAAGGGGAGGGCAGAGAGAAGCAGCTTCTGATGCTCGTCTCAGAACACAGCCCAGGTGGGGAAAGTGATCAGGATGCATGGAACACTTCGTGTTGCTCCTCGCTCCCCTGCAACCCTCTATGGGGCCACGGAGGAACATTGTGGGAGGGGTTGAGCTGGGAAGAAGCAGGGAGAAATCTGGGAGCCCCCCCACGGGAAGCAGTTTCTGACACTACACTGGCAGCGTGCACCTTTGCACTGCTGCATGTGCCCCTTTGATGACCGGGTGCCCTGGGTGCCTGCCCGGGTGGCCCACCCCGAAGGCCAGCATGAACAGCAGAGAACACAGAGATACTGGCCACACACTGAGCTGTAGTAGCCTGGGCGGCATGTCATGGAGGCTCGGGGAAGCTAAGTCTCCCCGAAGCTGTGTTGCCAAGGGGGCAGTGGCGGCTTGACACATGGGCCAATGGGGCCCATGATTAGGGCCCCTGGACAAATTAGGTCCCCTGGAAAAGTCTCCCCTATGTTGGCCCCAGGGCTGGAGGTGCTCTCATTCCCTGCTATGGCCGGGGGCGGGGGGGCTGCAGCTGGGGCACAGAGCTTCTCTGGTCTCAGGGCCATGGGGGGGGTTAAGGAGTGAGCAGGGTGGGGCAGTGGGGGAAGGGGTGGAACAGAGATGACGTAGTTGATGGGACCATGGGTGGAGGCGTGAAGAGGGTAGGGTTGCAGGCAGAAGGGGGGGGCAGGGCCACGGTTCCAGTGCCAGGGTCCCTGCACTTGTTCTACCTTTCGCTGGGTTTTGGCATCACTAGTCCCTGCTTAGCGAGTTGGGTCAGTGGTCCCCAAAATGTGGAGTATGCTTCCTAGGGAGACACAGAGGAATGTTCATGGGGGCACCTCAGGGCCTGAGCCAGCCCCCTGGAAGGCAGGGAGGGAGCACCACTCAGCTCCACTCTGCCCCCGCTCTTCCCCAACCCCACCTTTAGCCTGGGCCCCTGGCTCCTGGCCCAGCCTCATCCCCCTTACCCCTGTCCGCACCCCTCTTCCCAGGAAACAACAGCCCCACTCCCAGCTCTGGTTCTCGACTGTGGCTTCCAAGGGGCCACAGACATGGATAAGAGGGCACAAGTTTGGGGACCACTGGTTTAGGTGAAGTCCCCTTCACCAATCACTTCTATGCAGTCCAATAAAAGATATTCCTCACCCACCTAGCCCCTCAATCAGGATGGACTAGGTATGTTCTGCTGCCCTTCACTCATACAGGAAGGATAACAACATTTCATTTCACTGAATGCTAAAGTGATTTGTAACCCAACACCAGCCAAAACGGGTCATTCTGGCAAAGCGGCTCCATCACTCTGTGTACTGAGGCAGAGCAGGAGTGTCTATGCAAACGGTCGGTTCATGAAGTCTTTCCCCCAGCTCCTCACTAGATGTGAGGGGGGAGCTCATTCAGACCCTGCTTATGCTTAGTATTTAAAAACGCCTTATTGTCCCTATCTCTGCTGGCCTTAGATTTCTCTTCATGTCCTTTCCCTGACAGCTTAGATGAGGTGGCTGAGTGGTTAAGGTGATGGACTGCTAATCCATTGTGCTCTGCACGCATGGGTTCGAATCCCATCCTCATCGAAGGCGTTCAGTCTTCTCTCTTCCTTTACAAACAACCATCTCCCCCTTTGGTACAATGACAGACTAAACCATGGTGCTTCCTGCAAACAAAAACCTTCTCAGGAACTCAGATCCCCTGCTTTAAATGAAATGTGGTGCTGAAAGAATTGTCTAGCTCTCTATATCTTATCTCAAAGGGTAACATCCTCATAGTCTCCCCCAAACACCCTGGCACCTCCCCAAATTATTAAAATGTCCCCATCCTCAGCAAGGCCATGACAGTGACCCACAACTAGAGTATGTAGGCCAAGCTGTTCTGAACGAGGCAACTCAAACATTTTCTCTCTGCTTCCCTTGGCAAGGTCTGACTGGGAAAACAAAATCCCCCAAATTGAAAATTTTCTGCTGAAAAACCAATACTAGTCTGTTTGGGGACTTTGATTTGAATGGATTATTATTATTCTCTTCTGATCTCTGAATTATTTCAGTTCAGTCTTTGGCTTCCTGATGTGTTTCCAGGTGTTGAGTTGTGGGGGAGCGAGGCCAAGTCAGGATGTCTCTTCCCCTCTTTCATAGTTTCTTCCAACTCTCTAGAAAGCTCCTTTGCTAGGATGGGAGTCAAGCAGTGTCCATTGTCTCTGTGCTATCTTGGAGAAGTCTGCATTGTACACGGTTCCTGGGATAGACCTTGGGAGTGTGGATACCTTTAATGGGCCAGCAGCGAGTCTGGCTTTTCCATTGTCGCACCTGAAAGGCTGATGGTGGGCATTTCCCAACCTCATAAATATTTCAATAATGCACACAGAGTAAAACTTCATCACTTCTCAGACAAGGCTAGCACACATCATCCAACCAGGTATTAACGTTCATCAGATCACAACTTTTACAATGATACCTCACAAGACACATGTTGTACAAACCATATCATCATTATATGACAGTGGTGACTATGGGGCTTCCTCCTGACACAATCGTTGTCTTCTACCTGAAGAAACGGCCTCATTTCAACCTCTCCGGTAACACTACAAAACCAACTGCTTAGCATTTTTATGATAGAAGTTGGAGGGAATTCAAAGATCCTCCAAAGCTCTGCATTCAGGCCACCTAGTTGGGTAAATTCCATGCTCCTTATCCAGAAGAGACTTGACATGGCTTGAGAGGAGGCAGGCTTAGCTGTTCAATATATAGATGGAGAGAGAAGGGCACAGTACATTGACAATGTAGAACGTGAGACTCATAATCGGTGGTTTTGAGTCATAAGTGGGTGCCCTACCTACTCTGGTTGTGTACTCTGAGAGTTACCTTCTTGCTTTCCATTTAAGGTCAGGGTGGCAAAACTTTTCCCCTGGCCTGCTCAGTGAACCCTTTGCTGAGAAACTTTCCATGTATTTGACTGCATGTCGGTTTCCTATATTGTTAGAGGAGGCCCAAGGTGCTGGAAGGGAAATGTCCTTGGAAAACTCAGATATTCCTGTTCTCCGAAAAAAAGGCAGGTATTAGTTAGACACCATTGCTTCTAGTATTCCTGTGGAATCCAAGGCTAGCTGAAGAATTTCTGTCTATATTAGAAAGAATCATTCCATTGTAAATACAAATGAAATGAGATCTGCAGCTCGAGTCAGTGCCTTTTAAAAATATTTGCTGAGAAAAAAGCCTTGTTGATGAAGTGAAGGAGCCCTTTTTTGTTCCCAATTTCAAATGCGGAATGAATGGATATTTTGTTTAAAAACTTTCATTGCCCTGTGGGAATTGAACCCATGACTTGGCTGTTAAAACACCAGAGCCCACCACTTAAAGGACCAGGTAGGGCCATTTCTTTCTGACAAGAAAGCTTTGGCTTTCTCAGTCTACTACTTCGCCAACCTCAAACGCTGGTCCAGTCTCCATTGCCCTGAAGGGACAAGAACAGAGAGTGAAGGATCCCCTGTGCTCAGTGTCACAAACTGAGCCCCAAAAATGGACGACATGGTGTCACAATCTCAAATTATGCTTCCAGTTCCTCCATCAGCATCACAGGAGCAAAACAAAGAAATCACCACAGAAGCAATTTTCCTCTGCTTTCATTTACCCAAGTGCAGTCCTCTCCACTTCTTCTTCTGTTTATAATCTGGAGGCTCTGTCAGGGGAAAAAATCATTGAGCTGACAGTATTTCTGGGATAGAAACCCAGAGCGGGGAGTTGATGCCACCTGATGGGAGGCTGATTCATTTTCATAGGTCTCATGCCTTTAACTGCCCCCAGTGTAGCTTTCATTTGGTCAGCACTGCGCTCTCAGGAAGCTGACAAAGTGCTGAGCCCTGCTTCTTTTGGGCCACTGGGAGCACGGGGATTGCACACCAGCTGCAAGCCCTTCTGTCCTCTCCTTGTCCTGCTTGGCTACCCCAGACTCTTTCCCACAAATGGTTTCATCAGATGCCGGAGGGACCTAAGGACCTACGGGTTTCCCTCACCCACCTCGTAAGGCAAAGTGTGATACCCTTCTCTGACACTTCTGGGGCCACATTTTCTTTGAGGAGCTTCTCCGCAGGAGGTCTGATGTCCTGCAAAAATGTGTGTGTGGCTTGGGGGGAACCTACTTGTCTACCCCCACTCTGGGAGCTGAGAAGCTTTTTCTGACTCTCCCCTACTATGTGAGTCAAAGAGCATCTCCCCGTGGCGGGAGAACACTAAATTCCACCCTCCCGTGCTTGTTTCTCTGACCAGCTGGTAAATCAACCCCAGCTCTCTGATGTAGAAATCAGCATCTAACCAGCCTTGTAATAGCCCCTGTTTGCTAGCTGGAGAGCGAAGGAATGAAGACCGAAGGCAAATGTCAGAAAAGGAATCTCAACTGACACTGTGACTATGCCTTTGAAGAAGTGCTACAGACAGCCTGGCTAGTTCAGTTGGTAGAGTATGGTTTCAGAGTAGCAGCCGTGTTAGTCTGTATTCGCAAAAAGAAAAGGAGTACTTGTGGCACCTTAGAGACTAACAAATTTATTAGAGCATAAGCTTTCGTGAGCTAGTGAGCTGTAGCTCACGAAAGCTTATGCTCTAACAAAATTTGTTAGTCTCTCTAAGGTGCCACAAGTCCTCCTTTTCTTTTTGGTAGAGTATGAGACTCTTAGTCTCAGGGTCATGGGTTTGAGCTCTGTATTGGGGTCTTGATCTTACTACCTTAAGTGTACTTTTTTGTTTATATGTTGAGTCCAAAATGAAATGCACTTTCTTGCCTCTCAACAATCTTATGCAGGAAATGTCTCTTCCTCTTAGCTTAGATAGAACAGGAAGAGAGAAAAAACTGACATTTCCACATATTCAAGAGACACCATCATAAGACCTAACCACATCAGCCACACCATCACTTGTTCGCTTGCACATCTACCAACATGGTCATAGAATATCAGGGTTGGAAGGGACTCAGGTCATCATCTAGTCCCACCCCCTGCTCAAAGCAGGACCAATCCCCAATTTTTGCCCCAGATCCCTAAATGGCCCCCTCAAGAATTGAACTCACAACCCTGGGTTTAGCAGGCCAATGCTCAAACTCTGACTTATCCCTCCCCCTGAGAGATACCGTCATGTGCCAGCAATGCCCCTCTCCCATGTACATTGGACAAACCAGATAGTCTCTATGCAAAAGAGTAAATGGACACAAATCAGACATCGAGAATTGTAACATTCAAAAACCAGTAGGAGAGCATTTCAATCTCCCTGGACACTCAATAACAGACTTAAAAGTGGCCATTTTTTTAAAAAAAAAACCTTCAAAAACAGAGTTCAACGAGAAACTGCAGAACTGGAATTAATTTGCAAACTTTACACCATCAAATTAGGCCTGAATAAAGACTGGGAGTGGCCAAGTCACTACAAAAAATAATTTTCCCTCTGTTGATACTCACACCTTCTTGTCAATGGTGGGAAATCGGCCACATCCACCCTAATTGAACTGGACTCGTTAGCACTGACCAACCCCCCCCCCACACACACTCTGTAAGATAACTCCCATCTTTTCATGTGCTGTGTATTTATATCTGCCTACTGTATTTTCCACTCCATGCATCTGATGAAGTGCGTTATAGCCCACAAAAGTTTATGCCCAAATAAATTTGCTAGTCTTTAAGGTGCCACAAGGACTCCTTGTTGTTTTTAAAAATATCAAGGGCGCAGTAAGGAAATTAGTATCTCAGAGCTTGTGGTAACATCATTTGAAGAAGAACAAGAGGTTGATGTGAAAAAGGGCTAAGGAAATAATGTTATTTCAAAAGGGAAAAGTGGTGTTGTGTGTGTTGAAAGGCTGGCTTAGAAATTTCCAGTTGTTATTTTCTGATCCATCCCACCCTTCAGCAGCTAGACTTCAGGAATGGAAGAGGCTACTGATCCTTCTCTCCAGCTGGTTAATTCTGAAGACTAGTCTATGGAGCTGGGTGAATGGGTTTTGGATGAATATTTTATTTACTGAAATATTTTGGTGGACCAAAAATGTTTTTTTTTTAATTTTGTTTCAACAAGAAAACTGAAAAAAATTAATCTTGGGTCAACCTGGATTATTATTAATTATTATTATTATATAGGTTAGACTAGCTAGCAAGCAAGGAAATAAATAATTTGCACAGCTCTACTTGTATGAAAGGTCCACAATCGGAACATGCCTATGCTCTGTTCTGAGGCCATTTGAGTTTCACGTAGTCTCCAAAACCCATCTGAGCATGATGAAGTATGAGTTGAGGGGACAAGAAGTGAAGATATGTGTTGAAAAGCTTAATTTCCTGGCTGGAAATCAAACTCAGGTCACGGTGGTGAAAGCACTGAAATTGAACCACTAGATTAGACCACCACGGAGGGTGGTTTTTGATCACCTGTACTAGGTTTTCGCCAGCTACTCGGACTAATTTGGGAACCTGGTCCATTCTCAATTTCCCTGAGGGGACAAGAACAGAGGGTGAAGGATCCCCTGTGCTCAGGGTCACAAACTGAGCCTAACCAAAGGCATTGCCACAAACTCAAATGATGCTTCAGCTTCCTCCACCAGGATCACAAAAGCAACGCAAACAAACCCCAAGAAGTACAATCCTTGTCTGCTTTCATTTAGGCCCATCACAACCCTCTCTGCTTCTTCTTCCTCCTACCTAGAGGCTCTTCCAGGAAAGCACATGGAGCCAATCCTAACTCTATCCTAGAAACTCAGGGAGGGGTTTTGATAGCACCTCACACGAGCTGATAGGAATTAGATTCCGTGTAACGGGGCCCTTAGCTTTGCCTGCTCCCTAGCCTTGCTCTCTCAAGGCTCTTAGGCAGCAAATGTCTCCTCCTGTCTCTGAGCTTTAGTGGAACAGAAAGAGAGGACAAATTGACATTTTCATCATCCTCCGAGAGTGAGAGAGAATTTTCTCCTCTTCTATTCTAGCCTAGCTAAGAGAGGGGGAAAATAACCCTTCAGGAGCTCACTGTCCCCTTCAGCGATCTGGAGCTTCTCTACTTCTTCCTACATTGCTGCCAGCTCTGCATTGGGCATATAAGTACTTCCGTGTCGTATCCTTCCCAGCCCTCTTTATTGTCACAGAGGTTGTTTCAGGTTGCGGATGGAGTCAGCTCTCTGCCTATCGACTGGGTCACACTGTATTCCTCGTTAATGCATTTGTGATTGATTTATAAAAACCGGCCTGAGAGTAAAACAAAATGGCATTAAAACTTTTAAAAAAAAAGACGAGTCCTCAATTTATAATATTGGAAATTGTTTTGTTTTCTGTTTCTTTTATATCAATTTACTGTGCTAAAAAAATCAAGGGAACAGTAAGGAAATTTGTGGCCCAGAGCTTGTCTTAACATGGTTTGAAGATGAACAAGCTGTTGAGTGTTAAAAAATATTATGGGAAAAATGTTTTTTAGAAAGGGAAAAGTGATATTGTATGTTAAAAGGATGGGTTAGTGATTTCCAATTATTATGTTCTGATTCCTTACACCCCAACCCTGCATAGCCAGGAAAGGAGGGGAAATGTGAAAATCAGGAAATCGATTTTTCTGACATGGAAGGGGTACACAAGGCTGTTTGTGGTTAGCTCAGAATAAACAAAAGTGAGGGGGAAACTGCTGGCTGGGAGGTAAATATGCAGGACATAGGGTTGGGATTCTTCTATGCTCAGATTTGTTATGTAGCTGGCAATCTCCCAAATGATGGTCTATTCCGTCCCTCAACATGCAGGATAACATTCTCCTTTTGAATTTAAAGTTTCATGAAAGGAAAGCATAGAAGCTATGGATGTATTTGAGAAAGGAGTTGGATGGAAAGAAGACAACAGGAGCCACAAGAGAGAAAGCAGCACTGTTTCTGCCTGGTTTTGGACCAGGTACCTTTTGCGTGTTAGGCAAATGTGATAACCACTACACTACAGAAACCAGTTACTGTCACTTTTGGGGCCCTTTTTTGAAGGCTCTCTCAGTAGCCACTACATCAGCTGGTGTCCCTTTGAAGAACAGGGAAGCAAAGGGCACCAAGAACTTATGTTTTAACTCAAACAATCATCACAAATGCTGCAAGGGCACCTCCAATTTGCGCATCTCACAATGACACAAAACACAGACAAATCTCACAACCAACAAAGCTCACATCCACTCTACTTTTTCATGGACATTTCCCTGACAGCTTCCAGTGACAATCAGACAAAACACTGAAATGCAGTAAAATAAAGATGAGGGAGGGAAACCTGCAGGTCCTTAGGTCACTACAGTTTCTGATTAAACTATTTGTGGGAAAGGGTTCGGCTTACTGAGGAGGACAAGGAGATGAAAGATGGACATGCAGACACTGTGCAAACACCATGATCCCGTAACCAATGCGCCAGGAAATCAGCACTTTGGTTGCTTCCTGCCTGCACAGAGTTGACAAACAGGGGGCAGCCAAAGCTGAGAAACCCGATACAATTAATCAGGGGAAAAAGGCAGATCTAGTTCTATAAAAGGGCATAGAGCCTGGGCTTTAAGGTACAGCGTTTTCCAGCAGCATGAAGAAGGATGGGGAGATGGGGTGAGGGGAATATTGTATTTTTTGTTTGACTTGCAAGTGAAGAATGGAAAGCAAAGTTTTGTTAGAAAGAGTCCTTCCGCAACTGGGAATTGAGAGTAAGAGCACAAAATTCTAACCACTTGGGAATGCATGCACACAGATTTTTGTCAGCCATACTAGGCTTTCTCCAGCTACTTTGTCTCCATGTGATGAAGCTGATTGAAATGAGGCAATTTTTTGAGCTAGACTCAAAGGTTGTATCAGGAGTGTGATTTAAACAGACATCTCTATACAGAGATCAGAACACTGACTTGAGATATAGAGTCTTGTCCCTTAGACCACTCAACCATGCTGACGGTACGGAAAAACCTCTTCCATCAACCCTAGTGAGAACCGGGTTTCATTTATGGCCAGTAAAGAGCTGAGTATTATTGTCGAGATGTAGGAGTTAAAGAATTGAAACTAGGAGGAAGGGCCAATTTTCCCATCACTTCACACCTTTTACATCCAAACATTATGACTTTCTGAATGAACTGTGCTCATTCAATCAGAAGATGTGGAGATGGATGTAGGAGTCACTGGGGAAAATTCTCTGGACTCTGTTACGAACGAGGTCAGACTGGATGTACATAGTGATCTAGTCTGGCTGTAAAATCTATGAATCAACACTAAATATCATGGGAAATTAATCCTCAGAAACGGCTGTTCCCCATCCTGATCCCAGCAAAGGGTTATCCAAGGAAGGGGGCTGTTTAGGACAAAGAGAAGAAAGAGGTCTTCCTCTCCTCAGAGGATTTAGGCTCCACTTTCATCATGTGCTGAGCTGGCTTCTCTTTTCCCACCTACCCAGAGGGTCGCACAATGTATTTCAATAAATTTAAGCTACAGCTTTCTGTAGAGAAGGTGGTCTGAATCCCATTTCTGTCCATAGCACAGACATTTTCTTGAATGTGTTCAAGGTGGCAGCATTTCAGCTCTGAACTGAGTCAGGCTCCAAGCATGATGAAAAGTGTTGGAGGAAGAAAAATCATAGAAAAATCTAACCTGCAAAGGAAGGAGACAACTCCTTCTAAAGGAACTCTTTGTGTTTCTTCCTGCTATGTACAGAAAAGGTTGGATACAGCAGATTCCAACCCTTGGTCTCTTCAGGGATAAGGAAAGATCCAGGATGTCCCTTAACTGAAGAAGGGAGATGATTTCTCTGAGGGATGGAGGCCTCATCTAATGGCTTTAATCTGTCACCAGAAGCTGGGAATGGGCGACAGGGGATGGATCACTTGATGAGTCCCTGTTCTGGTCATTCCCTCAGAAGTACCTAGCATTGACCACTGTCAGAAGACAGGATACTGGTTAGCTGGACCATTGGTCTGACATAGTGTGGCTGTTCTTATGTTCATTTTCTAGTGATTGCTCATTAAGTGAATGCAGCTCCCCTTCCCTCCTGAGGAAATACCTTTACTGTGCAAAATACCAGCGCTTTGCACAGAAAGGAGGGAAAGGAAATGGACATATGATGGCTCCAGAACCTAAGAAATGAAACACAACAGGCTTGTGTGTACATTGATTCTGAATAGCAAACGAATCTGAGTCCCATATCATGAAAAGCCAAAAAGCCATTTCTTTCTATGGCAGGGAACAGTAGCAGAACAGAGTTCCAATAATTCCTGCCCTTTTACTTATGAATTCTTTTATATTATAAATAAATTTGCAACAAAATTTGTCTGAACTTGAGCAGCCTGTTATTAAAAGCTGGTTCCCCAATTCAGTTCCAACGACTCTGCTAGAAACATCCCCAGGTCCCTGCTCACCCCAGTAGGGGCAAAAAGAGAAACCCCCACTGGGTGTTGCCCTTAGCTCCAGGCTGCTGTCCCAGAGTGGGGGTGGAGACTGATTGTTTGCTGCTGGGGAGGGAGACAGTACAGGCCTCTGGTGCTATGGTCCTAGCATCTGCCCAGCCCAGACTGTTCTCTGCCTCAGCTGCTACTCCCTGCATGCTCTAGAGTCAGACATGCAGGACCCCCAGGGGAACAGAGGCTGGGACAGGGCCGTAGCCTAGGTTTGGCTGGGAAGATGCTGGGAGTTCTTGTTCCCTGAGAACTGGCCTGGCTCCCTTCTCAACAGCAAACAAGTCAATTCCACGTCCCCTCCCTGGAGAAATCAGCCTGGAGCCAAGGGCAGCACGGGACAATTCCCTTTACTTCCCACCAGGCATGAGACAACCCAGGGCGTTTCTAGAAGAACTTTTGGAACTGATGTGGGGAAACCAGCCTTAAATAACCGGCAGCTCTAATTTAAGCTAACTGGGTTTGTTTGTGTTTTACAATTCACTATAGCACTAAATAATCCTTCAATCCTAGTGTCACCATCCTTACTCATACACAAAGTACGCAGCTGCAAATTTCCTGGTGTCCTGTGCAGCTGTGTGCTGCTCCAGCCCCTGCTCCACGTCTTCTCCATAGCCCCCGTCCCTGCTCCGCCCAAGCCCCAGCCCCACTCCTCTGAGGACTGTCGGGGTTACCAATCCCCCTTCGAGTCTGGCCTGCAGAACCTCCTGGCTGAGGCGTCTCCCTGTGCTGGGCCCACTGCCCAGGGTCCCACCTCGCTCTCCCTAGCTGCTCATGACACCCAGCTCCGGACTGCTCAGCCCCAGCTCCAGCTCCACTCTGCTCAGCAGGGCTGCTGCTCTGCCTCCAGCTCCCTGAGCTATTTCTCTGGCCCCTCTGGTTCTGGTTGCTGCAGCTCTTCTCCCAGGACAGGTCTGCTCTGCAGGCTGCTTCTGTGACTCTGCTCTCACCACTGACCTGCTTCGTGGGCTGCTTTTCTGGCCCCTCTGGCTCTAGTTGCTGCAGCTCTGCTCCCAGGGCAAGTCTGCTCTCTCTGAGCTGTGCCTCTGGCTTTGGGGCTGCAGCTCTGCTCCCAGGACAGGGGCTGCTGTCTCTGGGCTGCTTTTCTGGTCCCTCTGGATCTCGCACAGTTCTGCTCCCCAGCTAAGATTGGGCCCCTGCTTTCTCCTTAGCTCAGCCCCACTCTGTCTGACCCAGGCAATTCCAGCTCACACGGAGGACAGGACCTCCCTGGCCTCCTGTCTCCCTGATTAGCCTGCCCGCCCTGTCATTCAGGCTGACCTGGAGCATTGGCCTCTCCCCATTGTTCCTGGGGACTGTCAGGCTCAGGGTCCTGATTCCCCATCGACCCTTCCTTTTGAGTACTGGGAGCTAGCAACTAAAACACCCGCACTAAATATTAGTAATGGGGCAACAGTCCCCTTACAGTAGGGTTGCACTGGGTCAAGGGGAAAAGATTTTGTTTGACAGTGTGTGGGAATGGGGAGGATGTGATTCTCCAGGATATAAATGATGGAACACAGAAGGGTAGTGGCAGTGAAGCCCCATATGTGAGTATTATGACCCTGTGTGGCGCTGCCGTTCATATTCCCTTCCAATGGTCTCATCTTTCATTGAATCCAGCATTTTTCAACCGATCATCATCACAGAGGTGTCCCACATGCCTCAAATACAGTGTCCCTCTTAGAGATGTCAAGGACTGGAACGGATTTCAGCTGATGGACAGGTTTGCTAGGTTTTTATACATTTGCATAGTAAAATGCTGAGTTTTTAAATTTATTACAAGCATCATTCCTGATCATACTGGAGAGGGGTAAGGAAATCGATTTTCATTCAAAAAAGTTTATAAACAGAAGCACTGGGATTTAAAGGAGGAACCCATTGCCAGGCAGGCAAATGTTCAATCACGGAGCTATACACTCAACAAAGAGTGCATTGGATAGCCCAGACAAGGGATGGGTTTGAACCTGGAGATTTAGTACACTTTATATATATACACAAACACCACGGCTTACAAAATCACCATACCTGCTCTCTGTTACCAGAGGACAGCAACAACTTTCCTTGGAGCACACACTGCTCCCCAGCTCCATGCCCTTCAATCTCTCCAGCATTGCCCGAGTCCCTTAGAGGTACAGGGCACAGGTAACTAGAACCCCTTCATCCCGATAGAATTAATGCCCAAATAATTCCATTTAGACCAGAAACGCAGAGCTCCTTTGTCACAGCTGATGTACATAGACAGGTTTCAGAGTAGCAGCCGTGTTAGTCTGTATTCGCAAAAAGAAAAGGAGTACTTGTGGCACCTTAGAGACTAACAAATTTATTTGAGCATAAGATTTCGTAAGCTACAGCTCACTTCATTGGATGCATTGTGAGCTGTAGCTCATGAAAGCTTATGTCAAATAAATTTATTAATCTCAAGGTGCCACAAGTCCTCCTTTTCTCTTTGTACATAGACAGAATCAGGTCAGAGCAGATGTACATAGTGATCTAGTCTGGCTGTAAAATCTATATCTCAGCACCCAACATGGTGTTAAATGAATCCTCAGAAACGGCTGTTCCCCATCCAGATCCCAGCAAAGGGTAATCCAAGGAAAGGGGCTGTTTAGGAAGGAAAGAAGAAAGCTGTCCTTCTCTCCCTGGAGGAATTGAGCTCTGCGCTTTGGACAGGAGGGAGGGGAAGGAAATGGCCACACGAGGGCAGAAGAACTTAAGAAATGAAACAACAGGCTTCTTCTGTGCACATTGATTCTGAACAGTGGGGGAACCTGACTCCCATATCATGAAAAGTCACAAAGCCATTTCTTTCTATGGCAGGGAACACTAGCAGAAAAGAGTTCCAATAATTGTTGCCTGTTTACTTTTGATTTCTTTTTTTACATTATAAAGAAAATTGTAACAAAATTAGTCTGAACCTGAGCTGCCTCTTATTAAAAGATGCATCCGATGAAGTGAGCTGTAGCTCACGAAAGCTTATGCTCCAATAAATTTGTTAGTCTCTAAGGTGCCACAAGTCCTCCTTTTCTTTTTGTGAATACAGACTAAGACGGCTGCTACTCTGAAACTTATTCCTGCCCTTTTACTTATGAATTCTTTTATATTATAAATAAATTTGCAACAAAATTTGTCTGAACTTGAGCAGCCTGTTATTAAAAGCTGGTTCCCCAATTCAGTTCCAACGGACTCTGCTAGAAACACCCCAGGTCCCTGCTCACCCCAGTAGGGGCAAAAAGAGAAACCCCCACTGGGTGCTGCCCTTAGCTCCAGGCTGCTGTCCCAGGGTGGGGGTGGGGACTGATTGTTTGCTGCTGGGGAGGGAGACAGTACAGGCCTCTGGTGCTATGGTCCTAGCATCTGCCCAGCCCAGACTGTTCTCTGCCTCAGTTGCTACTCCCTGCATGCTCTAGAGTCAGACATGCAGGGCCCCCAGGGGAACAGAGGCTGGACAGGGCCGTAGCCTAGGTTGGGCTGGGAAGATGCTGGGAGTTCTCGTTCCCTGAGAACTGGCCTGGCTCCCTTCTCAACAGCAAACAAGTCAATTCCACGTCCCCTCCGTGGAGAAATCAGCCTGGAGCCAAGGGCAGCACGGGACAATTCCCTTTACTTCCCACCAAGGCATGAGATAACCCAGGGCAATACTAGAAGAGCTTATGGAACTGACGTGGGGAAACCAGCTTTTAATAACAGGCAGCTCAAGTTTAAGCTAAGTGTTTTTACCAATTTTTACAACATTAAATAACCCTTCAATCATAGTGTCACCATCCATAAAATTGCTTCAGCCTTGTAGTTTACCAAGTGCAAAACTAAACATCTCTTCAAATCCGAGGGAGTGGAGATCAGTCAGTGTTCAGAGTCATCCCACATAAAAGAACCATGTTGTGGTTCAGACCAGCCCCATCATGTGTCCATTGACTTTCTGTCGTCTCCCTTAAAAGTTTTAGTATTTTGCATCAAAACTTTCTTCCCTCAGGAGAGATCTGGGAACCAGAGCTGCCAGCCAGACAAACACCCCTTGAAGAGTTTAATGGAGATTCAGTAGTGCTTGGAACATGGAGTGCTGGGGGAGAGGGATAGTTTAGTGGGTTGAGCCTTGGTCTGCTAAACCCAGGGTTTTGAGTTCAATCCTTGGGGGGGCCATTCTGTATAAAAGTTGTTTTTGTTTCTTCTTGATGTAAAGCCACCCCCTTTGTTGATTTTAATTCCCTGTAAGCAAACCCTGTAAGCCATGTCGTCAGTTGCCCCTCCCTCCGTCAGAGCAACGGCAGACAATCGTTCTGCGCCTTTTTTCTGTGCAGACGCCATACCACAAGCATGAAGCCCGCTCAGATCACTTTGGCAATTAGGAGCACATTAAACACCACGCGCATTATCCAGCAGTATATGCAGCACCAGAACCTTACAAAGCGAAACCGGGCGAGTAGGCCACATCAGCGCGGTGACAAGAGTGCTCCACGATGTGTGTGAGAGTAAGGGAGAGACGTTTATGGCGGGGTGGGAGGTTGAGGCAAATCGCCAGGCCGCTCCTTACACGCAGCCAAACACCAGGGTGGTTAGAAGAGCACAGGAGGGCGCAGTGCGCATCAGAGAAGCTTTGAAAACCAGTTTCATGACTGGCCAGGCTACGGTGTGAAAGTTCTGTTGGTTTCTCCTTGATGAAACCCCCCAAAACCCTTGGTTCCCTCTTCTTCCCTGTAAGGTAATCACCCTCCCCTCCCCCCTCAATCACCGCTTGCAGAGGCAATAAAGACATTGTTGCTTCACATTCATGCCTTCTTTATGAATTCATCCGATAAATAGGGGGATAACTGCCAAGGTAGCCCGGGAGGGGTGGAGGAGAGAAGCACCCGGTGGGGTGGTGGAGGAGGGAAGGACAAGGCCATAAAGCACTTTAAAAGGTTAAAACTTGAAAACTTATTGAATGCCAGCCTTCTGTTACTTGGGCAATCCTCTGGGGGGGAGTGGCTGGGTGGCTGGAGGCCCCCCCCATCGCGTTTTTGGGCGTCTGGGTGAGGAGGCTATGGAACTTGGGGAGGAGGGCGGTTTGTTACACAGGGGCTGTAGCGCCGGTGTGTGCTCCTGCTGCCTTTCCTGCAGCTCAACCATACGCTGGAGCAAATGAGTTTGATCCTCCAGCAGCCTCAGCATTGAATCCTGCCTCCTCTCATCACACTGCTGCCACCTTTCAGCTTCAGCCCTCTCTTCAGCCAAACACCTCTCCTCCCGGTCATTTTGTGATTTCCTGCACTCTCACATTGTCTGCCTCCACACCTTCATCTCTGCTCCGTCAGTGTGGGAGGACAGCATGAAGTCAGAGAACATTTCATCGTGAGTGTGTTTTTTTCACCTTCTAATCTTCGCTAGCCTCTGGGAAGGAGAAGATCCTTGAAACACATGCAGCTGGTGGAGGGGAAAAAAAGGGACAGTGGTATTTCAAAAGACACATTTTATAGGGCAATGGGTACACTCTTTCACGGTAAACCTTGCTGTTAACATTAGATACATAGCAGATTTGCTTTCGTTACAAGGTCGCATTTTGCCTCCCCCCACCGCGTGGCTAACCCCTCTTCCCTCCCTGTGGCTAACAGCAGGCAACATTTCTGTTCAGCCACAGGCAAACAGTCCAGCAGGAACGGGCTCTCTGAATGTCCCCTTAAGAAAAGCACCCTATTTCAACCAGGTGACCAAGAATGATATCACTCTCCTGAGGATAACTCCGAGAGAGAAAGAACGGATGTTGTTGGAACGCCAGCAAACATACGCTGCCATGCTTTCTTGTGCAATGATTCCCGACTATATGCTACTGACCTGGTGTGGTAAAGTGTCCTGCCATGGTGGACGGAATAAGGCTGCCCTCCCCAGAAACCTTTTGCAAAGGCTTTGGGAGTAGATCCAGGAGATCTTTATGGAGATGTCCCTGCAGGATTTCCATTCCATTCCCAGACATGTTAACAGACTACAACCAGGAGTTGTACTGGTCGCGAATGCCAGGGTCAATTAATCATTAAAAACGCTTGCTTTTTAACCATGTATACTATTTTAAAAGGTACACTCACCAGAGGTCCCTTCTCCACGTGGCAGGTCCGGGAGGCAGCCTTGGGTGGATTTGGGGGGTACTGACTCCAGGTCCAGGGTGAGAAACAGTTCCTGGCTGTCGGGAAATCCGCTTTCTCCGCTTGCTTGCTGTAAGCTATCTACAACCTCATCATCATCATCTTCCTCGTCTCCAAAACCTGCTTCCGTGTTGCCTCCCTCTCCATTGATGTAGTCAAAGCACACAGTTGGGGTACTGGTGGCTGAGCCCCCTAAAATGGCATGAAGCTCATCATAGAATGGCATGTTTGGGGCTCTGACCCGGAGCGGCTGTTTGCCTCTCTGGTTTTCTGGTAGGCTTGCCTCAGCTCCTTAAGTTTCATGCAGCACTGCTTCGGGGCCCTGTTATGGCCTCTGTCCTTCATGCCCTGGGAGATTTTAACAAATGTTTTGGCATTTCGAAAACTGGAACGTAGTTCTGATAACACGGATTCCTCTCCCCAGACAGCGATCAGATCTCGTATCTCCCGTTCGGTCCATGCTGGAGCTCTTTTGCCATTCTGGGACTCCATCATGTTCACCTCTGCTGATGAGCTCTGCACTCACCTGCAGCTTGCCACGCTGGCCAAACAGGAAATGAAATTCAAAAGTTCACGAGCCTTTTCCTGTCTACCTGGCCAGGGCATCTGAATTGAGAGTGCTGTCCAGAGAAGTCACAATGGAGCACTCTGGGATAGCTTCCGGAGGCCAATACCATCTAATTGAGTCCACACTACCCCAAATTCGACCCAGCAAGGCCCATTTCAGCGCTTATCTCCTTGTTGGGGTGGAGTAAAGAAATCCATTTTAAGAGCCCTTGAAGTAGAAAAAAAGGGTTTCGCCGTGTGGACGGGTGCAGGTTAAATCGATTTAACCCTGCTCAATTCGAACTCAACTCCTAGCGTAGACTAGGGCTAGGGAGCTGCAAGTGATCCCCAAATGTTTCTTTGTATTCGCATCTGTACAGATGCTGGGAATGGGCAACAGGGGATGGATCAATTGATGATTACCTGTTCTGTTCATTCCCTCTGAAGCACCTGGCATTGAGCACTCCTGGAAGACGGGACACTGGGCTAGATGGACCACTGGTCTGACCCAGTACAGCTATTCTTATGGTTTATGTACAGGAATGAGGCCCTCACAAAGCGGAAATGGGGAGAGGGGATCTAACTTTAAATCCGTTTTAGAGAGAAATGTGTTCAAACACTGTGAGACTCGATGTATGGAAGAAATAACAAGTGATCCCCAGCTCCTTCCCCCAAGCCTTAGGTGGGGATTAGCTGCCAACAGCTACAGCTGCTGCTCTGAGGGGAGCGGTATAAATGCCTGTGGATGCAGCCCAGCAGGTGGTTCACCTGGGGTAGATGGTGAATTGCTGGGCAGGGATGCTGCACCGGCTGGGGTCTGAACTATGAACAGCGATTGAAGGACTCTACAGCGGCCTCCAGTGGGGTTGAGGATGCCGAGGCAGTGGAATCAGAGCATCACAGTTATCAAGATTCAAAGCTGCTTGTGGGTGGAGGGCGGGGGGTTGACTCTGCTGAATTTTTAGTGCATCCCCTTAACTACTTGCCCATGACAACCTGGCAGCCCCCTGCTTTGTCATTGCACTGCAGCTGTGTTCTCTCTGGAAAGGGTCTCCAGAAATTGGTATTTGCAGCTGCATTAAAGAGTCATAAAAGAGAAGGAAGAGTTAATGTCTTAGAAAAGTCTGTTTGTGTAAGTGTGTGTAAGATGGGTGGGAAGGTTTCCAGAAATCAGTTTGCTCCAGTCTCTTTTCTCTGGGATTTCCTTTAGAAAAAGCTAAAGCAGGGAGCAAACCCTCTGCCCTCTCTGAGGCTCAAACTCAGGAGCTTCAGATTATGAGCTTGACATGCTGCCAACTACACTAAGAAGGCTGTAAAAAAGAAAAGGAGTACTTGTGGCACCTTGGAGACTAACACATTTATTTGAGCATCAGCTTTCGTGAGGTACAGCTCACTTCATCGGATGCATTCGGTGGAAAATACAGTGGGGAGATTTATATACACACACAGGGAACATGAAACAATGGGTTTTCTCATACACAATGTAAGGAGAGTGATCACTTAATATGAGCTATATCCCAGCAGGAAGGAGGGGGGGAAGGAGGAAAACCTTTTGTGGTGATAATCAAGTTGGGCCATTTCCAGCAGTTAAGAAGAAGGTCTCAGGAACAGTGGGGGGTGGGGTGGGGGGAGAAATAACATGGGGAAATAGTTTCACTTTATGGAATGACTCATCCACTCCCAGTCTCTAGTCAAGCCTAAATTAATTGTATCCAATTTGCAAATTAATTCCAATTCAGCAGTCTCTGCCCGGAGAAGGCTGTGAAAGGCTTTTAGCTCAGTGCATGCAGGAACCTTTTCCACAGTGACTGGGGCAGGAAAGGAGCCCGGGTTGTACTGGAAGAAGCAGGAAGATCTGGTGCCCAGACACATGGCATGGCAGCAAACAAACCGCCTCCCCCTGCCTCTGAACAATCCACCTGGGACTAAGAGCAGCCCTTGGGGGCTTTCTTCTTGCCACTTCTGCTGGCATGGGCAGGCATCCTGGAGGCCCTTCTAGAAGAGAACTGAGAAGTGAGTTGGGAAAACCAGTTGGAAAACAGGAAGCTCAGGTTTAGACTCATTCATAATATAAAAGAATCCTTCAATTCTAGTATCACACTCAATACAATTGCCTCAGCCTCATAGTTTCCCAAAGGGAAAACTTCAGTTCTCTCCAAAGGGAGTGGAGAGAAAACACTTTTTCAGAGTCCAGGAGAGACGAGGAAGGTGGAGAGGCCTCAGATTACTATAATCCAGTGTGGATAAATCAGGCTTATTCACCCTGTATACTGGAACAGCAGTGAAGGCCAGAAAGGAGCAGTAGTTCTCACTGGAACATGTCCAGCCACTGCTCACAGGCAACCCCCAAGCAAACCACAGCACACCATCTTGGCCAGAAAGAAGCCCACTCAGACTCACTATTGCTTCTTTTCCTTCCACCCAGAACCCTGCTTCTTCTCCTGGACTGCAAGCAGCCATCCCTGGGAAGCCAACAGGTGGACACAGGATTCTACCTCCCAGCAGCCAACTGCACTACCATCGGTTTGGCCCTCAGAAGGGCAGACCAGGGGTTCCCGGATCCCAGTTGCTCACAGCCAGCCCAACCCCCGCCTCCAAAGCCATCAATCACTCCCCCGGGTAGGCCACAAAGGAGGAGTGGTTCTCACTGCTCCATGTGTGGCAGGGAGCCTCTCAAGCCCATCACCACAGAACAAGCTTGGCCAGAAAAGAGCCCTGGCGCACGCAAACTCGGACTCAGCTTGGCTTGTCAGCCTTTCACCCAGAACCGTCCTTCTCCTGGACTGCAAGGTGCCATCCCTGGGAAGCCAAGAGGCAGACCCAGGATTCTATCTCCCAGCAGCCAACCGCACCTCCCCAGGCTTTGGCAGAAGGAATGGTGACGCTCTGCTAACCCCACTGAGGCTCTAGCTTCTGCCTTGCCTTCCACATCATGACTTTCCTCTTTTGCCCCATTCCTGCCTCCCTTCCTCCTTTGGCAAGTCACTCCAAGGAGGGCAGCTGGAAGAGCCGGCCTCCATAGGCCAACCTCCAAGGGCAGAGGAGGCCAAGCCACAAGGCTCCAAAAGGTGACTGGCCTAGACCCTTTAGCTTTCTCAGCTCATTTCACCACCCTCTGTCCTGCAGGGCTCGAGGTTATCCCAGGGATAGGCCAGGAGTAGAAGTAGGAGCATCTTGCTGCACAGCTAGAGGAGCTGGGAAAAGGAAGCCATCCTGTTTCTGCCCGGTTTCAAACCAGGGACCTTTTGCCTGTTAGGCAAATGTGATAACCACTACACTACAGCAACTCTGTCACAGCATTCTGCCCCTCCCTTCAAATTCCATCCACTTGGCTAGCACTCGCCCTGGCACACACTGATGGGCAAACCTGGAGAACATGGTGGCAGCCCTTCGATAGGTCAGCTGGTAGAGCCAAGGACTGGAGCCGGCGCTCAGGAAGTCATCCTTCTGTCACCCTTGTGACTCCAGCTTGAAGGAGAGCTTCTTTTTCTTCCCCTTCCTGAGAAAGAGCAACAGAAGAAAGAAAGCTCAGGTGGGCCAACTTGGTGCACAAGTCCACCTGCTTTTCCTGCTGGAGAGCCTGAAAGGAGGGACTCGTGATGGGGAAAGGCACAGCTGCGCTTCCAGAAAACAGCCCACCCCTGCACACAAAGGAACCAAAGGATACACTGAAGCCTGGGATTGAACCAGAGACCTCTAGAGCGTCAATCTAATGCTCTCCCCACTGAGCTACTTTGGCAACGCCAGAGCACCTTTTTTGGCCTGCTGCTTCTCTGTCGGGGATGCTTTTGTCAGCCATGGCATTCAAAAAGGACATCATTGCGAGTGGCCCACGAAGGCAAGATGAAGTTTTGCCTGCCTTGCTCAGCTTGAGTTGCTTCCTCAGCCCATTCTTGCTTTAGTTCCTGGGTTACCTCATGGCTGAAGGCGACGGGGGCCTAGCGATACGGGGAGGAAGTCGGGCAGCTGAACCCTGGTGGCAAGAGTCCTGCTGCCACTTGCCACCCCACCCTGTATTCCCGGCTTTCCCCACTGGCCGCCAGGGACTTGGTGCGTTGCAGCACAGGGGAAAGAGGTGGACCGAGCTACCCTGGTCTTGAAGCTCAGGCTCATTAAAACATATGTGCAGTCTACGATGGCCAATGAGAGACCGACACCACTTGCTATTTTATCCCTGGAAAATGCATTGGCCAGTCTTTGGATCTCTCTAAGGGTGCACTTCAGTTCAGGAGGGCAAACGTGAGAAAGTGACCTTTGAACTAAAGGACTAGGGTTAACAGGCTAACGCTCTTTCTCACTGTAACACTGGTTCAGACTAGTCCACCCTGTCTTGGTGGCAGTTCGATTTCCAGATGATAGCACATTTCAGTTACTGTTAAAATTAAAAAAATTCTATATGCTTAAAGGAAATCAACTTTTGTGTTTGATTATTTCTGGCATGAATAAAAACAGATGTCCAGATCCTAGCCTGCCAATTTATCATCTTATAGGACAGAGAAAAGCATGCATCCAAATTCCGCATCAAAATCATGACATGAGTTGCAAATGTAAAAAAAATAAAATAGTCAAAAGTTTAACATGTGAGGGGGGGCACCGCAGATGCTTCTTGCCTGGGGTGCTATTTGGTTGAGGGGAAGCCCTGTCAGGGAGAAGAGGAGTTAGTTTACATACCTATTGTCAGGCTATAATATATGGGCCCCCTGCCCTGTGGAAGGGATCCCGGTTGCCCAGACTCAGGGCTGGAACAGGCCCCTGTTTTAGGGGGAGGCTGCATGGTTTAGAGCAGGGGTGGCCAATATGAGCCTGAGAAGGAGCCAGAATTTACCGATGTACATTGCCAAAGAGCCACAGTAATATGTCAGCAGCCCTGCATCAACTCCACTGCCCCCCGCTCCCACCGCCTCCCGCCCACCGAATGCCCCCCCAATCACTGCCTCCTCCTCCCTCCCAGCTCTTTCATGGCCTGCAGGAGGCTCTGGGCGGAGCGGGGAGGAGCGAGGGCACTGCAGGCTCGGGGGAGTGGGCTGGAAGGGTTGCAGTGGAGGCAGGGCTGTGGAAGAGCCAGAGGTTGAGGAGTGAGCACTCCCCGGCACATTGGAAATTCGGCAGCTGGAGCTCCAGCCCCGCAGTCGGTGCCTATACAAGGAGCCGCATATTAACTTCTGAAGAGCTGCATGTGGCTCTAGCCACAGGTTGGCCTCCCCTGGCTTACAGTAATCTGATGCCTCAAACAATCTGTCTCTCCCAAAGCGTTGGATCTGCATCCCCAGAAGGCTCCTGCACTGCCTCCCCCCTTTGCACATTCTATAGAAAGGAGCAGCATCAAGGGGTAGTGATGAGCGACAAGGTTCAACGTGGGTGGCAGAGGCTACAGGATCCCAGAGTGTTTGCCTGTCTGGGGCATTTTGATTGAGATCTCACGGACACATTGTAAGGCAGAATCCCAGGAATATCTATGAAAGGAGCATAAGGACGTAAGAACGGCCACACTGGGTCAGACCAAAGGTCCCTATAGCCCAGTCTCTTGTCTTCCGATGAAGTGAGCTGTAGCTCACGAGAGCTTATGCTCAAATAAACCTGTTAGTCTCTAAGGTGCCACAAGTACTCCTTTTCTGTTTGCGAATACAGACTAACACGGCTGCTACTCTGAAACCTGTCAAGTTGCAACTAGATAGTTGAGGCAGGCACTATAGCTTAGTAGGTTAAAGCACCTGTCTTGTAAACAGGAGATCCTGGGTTCAACTCCCAGTGGTGCCTTGTTATACAGCTTTTGTCTCCTCTGCTCACGTTTTCCTCTGTCTTCCTAGGAAACAGAAGAGACCTCCCTTGGCAATCCAAGCAATTGCTTGCTAAGGAAAAGGCTTCTTTGCAGAGGAGCGTTGGAGAGAATCGCATCACCAGCCTGGAGTTGATGAAAAGGCTATTGGCTTTGGCAAGGAGGTTACTTTGACTGCAATTGCTGTGACACTAGAGCTTGTGTCCCACGCCCATGCAATTCACTACAAATGTCTTTGCACAGAGACCCTTCTAGAGGGTTCTCTGCAGGTCTTGCAGGAACTGGAGAATTACTGTCCTTTCACCTTTCATTTTATTGTTGATGAAAAATGGAGCAGTTACAGGAGGAGTCCCAGAGAGTGGCACCATGGCAGAGCTTGCCAATAAACCTGCTGGATAAAGAGCTAATTCAGGATCCAGCATCCAATGCTGCCTTGCTAAACATGCCTTCTCTTTTTGGTCAATCTTTTTTCTTAACGGAGAAGCCCGCCTTTGACTAGCCATACATACGCTTGCAAAAGAAACAGGTCTTTTTGCTGAGAAGTGTTGAAAGGAGGCATCGGATGAACATGGAAACAAGGTAAAGGTTGCTGTAACTCATCTTGCATGCACGGCAGTTGAATCTGGGCTGCCTCTTACAATACTGTGCTAATGATGAGTAGCTACACCCCTCCAGGTGCTGTGACCACTTGGCCAACAATATGCAGCGACACACTATGGACACACTATGGTCCATGTTAGAAAGCTTTTCCTCAACCCTCCCACTTCACTAGTTCTTGTGACGCAAGCAGCAAAAGGCCAGAAGTCCAAAGCGCAGACAATGCAATGTTTATTGGGGTTAGTTTCCAAACAAGCATATTTCCGAGCCCTTCACACCAGTTGGGCTTATCTCTATACGTCGAGAAAGTCTTTTCCCCGGTGTTCCCTTCCAAGCTCTCATGCCACAGAGCATTTACCCTGTATCCCCCTTCCCAGGTCTGATGCCGCAGAGCCTTGCCTGTGTCCCTGTTTCCCATTCCCCCCCTTTAGCAAGCATGATTCCAATTTCCTCTCCACTTCCTGTTTGACCCCAGTTTATATAATAATATTCTCAGCTATACCTTAACCAATCGTTTTACTGAAATTTAACTAACCAATCCTAACATATTGTAACATAATTCTCTAACCAATTATATCCCACTACTTTAATTAACTTACATCTAGCAAAATTAATTATACAACAGACAGAAACAATTAGAGAACCAGACACATTAACAATAGAAAACCGGGGGGCATAAAGATAAAACATACAGAAATGATGGTTTCACAACCATAACCATTGATAAGTGATTTCTTGCCAGACAGGATGCTGGCAAACTACGTTTTCTTTAACCATCTTAAGATTCATTTCTTTATCTAGTGGTGAGGGGCACTATCTGGACAGGATCGCCTTCCTAACAGCTCAATACCACCTTATTTCAGTGTGTCTGGTTTGGGATGTGACAATGTGACTGTACGCTTCCCAGCTCATGGCTGCCCCTGCTGCTTAGCTAAAGGCCTTAGCCTAAGAACAAGGCCTCCAGCTATCCTAGTGAGAGAAGGCCCGTACACAGGTGGACTGTGATTTTGATTTTGATTCTTCATTTTTATACCCCTGTAACTAGCTAAGTGATAAAAACACACCTAAGTGCTATAGCAGTCTCACATGTACATAGAGTGAGACCAGAGCTGGCTCCAGTTCGCACTGTGGATGCTCACACACAAAGACAACAGCAATGACAACACACTAACATTTCTGTAGTTGACAGGATTTGAACCTGCGTGGGGGCGACCCCCACAAGGGATTTCAAATCCATCGTCTTAACCACTCAGCCACACCTACTTGATGGATAGCTACACTATGACTCTGTTCTCACAGAATTGTCACTTCAAATTGCTTGCTCAGACCAGCTTCCCCAGCACAAGTGTGTCCATGGCTGAACAGCAAGAATTTCTGCCCCTTTCTCTTCCGTCTGGAGCATGATTAGAGTGTGTTTGTGGTTAATGACATTGCAATAGAGTGGTGTTCATTCCCCACTTTGACAAGTCAGACAGTCCCTTTCCTATTCAAATCTCCAGCACATCATTCCAATAGCAGGGGTCAGGATTTCTCTGGGGCACTGTCAGGGATGCAGGTAGCTACATCCCCTCTGTTTGACTATTGCCATTGCAGAAGAGAAGGTTTCAATGGAATTGAATGCCCTGGCTCAGCCAAGAGACACCGGGAGGTTTTCCTGTTCATGGATCTGTGCAAAGGAAATTGTGTCTCTGTGTGAAATTGAGGAGGGAAATGAAACATTCACATGGTGGCACAATGCCCTAAGGAATGTGGGTGAAGGACTTCGGCTGAGAAATGATTTAACAGGGGTTTGTATCAATTTCTTACCCTGATTAAAAACTATGGCTAAAAGGCAGCCATTGTTGTTAGTACTTGTACCTGTGTAGGGACACCCGGGTGGGTATCAAGTCCATTGCCTTAACCAGGGGTAGTTGTTTATTTTATCAAGATCTAAATTTCTTGGTCAAGATATAGTCATGGTCTAGATTCCAGAGAAAATAATACGCTGATGATAATAAGAAGTATATAAAATTTTTGCAGTCACTATGGGCATAACTGTGATGATTGTGTCATGTTTTGCTCTATATCTTGTGCCACTGCCTTTCCCTTTAGCCTTGTTGTTTACCAAGGGTAAAACTAAACATCTCTTCAGATACAAGGGAGTGTTTATGTTCATTCCTGCTAGCTCACAAGGGTTTGATGTAGTTGCTTTCAATCCTCCAGCTCTTCGGGGACAAGGAACAATTCAGGCTGTCACTGAACTGAAGGAGGGAGATCATTTTTTGACAGGGAGAGGGATGCCTCCTCTTAAAGGTGTTTGTCTGGCTGGCAGCTCTGGTTCCCAGATCTCTCCTGAGGGAAGAAAGTTTTGATGCAAAATACTAAAACTTTTAAGGGAGAGGAGAGAAAGTCAATGGACACATGATGGGGCCGGTCTGAACCACAACATGGTTCTTTTATGTGGGATGACTCTGAACACTGACTGATCTCCACTCAATTGGATTTGAAGAGATGTTTAGTTTTGCACTTGGTAAACTACAAGACTGAAGCAATTTTATGGATGGTGACACTATGATTGAAGGGTTATTTAATGTTGTAAAAATTGGTAAAAACACTTAGCTTAAACTTGAGCTGCCTGTTATTAAAAGCTGGTTTCCCCACGTCAGTTCCATAAGCTCTTCTAGTATTGCCCTGGGTTATCTCATGCTTTGGTGGGAAGTAAAGGGAATTGTCCCGTGCTGCCCTTGGCTCCAGGCTGATTTATCCAGGGAGGGGACGTGGAATTGATTTGTTTGCTGTTGAGAAGGGAGCCAGGCCAGTTCTCAGGGAACGAGAACTCCCAGCATCTTCCCAGCCCAACCTAGGCTACGGCCCTGTCCAGCCTCTGTTCCCCTGGGGGCCCTGCATGTCTGACTCTAGAGCATGCAGGGAGTAGCAGCTGAGGCAGAGAACAGTCTGGACTGGGCAGATGCTAGGACCATAGCACCAGAGGCCTGTACTGTCTCCCTCCCCAGCAGCAAACAATCAGTCCCCACCCCCACCCTGGGACAGCAGCCTGGAGCTAAGGGCAGCACCCAGTGGGGGTTTCTCTTTTTGCCCCTACTGGGGTGAGCAGGGACCTGGGGTGTTTCTAGCAGAGTCCGTTGGAACTGAATTGGGGAACCAGCTTTGAATAAGTTTCAGAGTAGCAGCTGTGTTAGTCTGTATTCGCAAAAAGAAAAGGAGGACTTGTGGCACCTTAGAGACTAACAAATTTATTTGAGCATAAGCTTTCGTGAGCTACAGCTCACTTCATCGGATGCATCTTTTAATAAGAGGCAGCTCAGGTTCAGACTAATTTTGTTGCAATTTTTTTATAATGTAAAAAAAAATCAAAAGTAAACAGGCAACAATTATTGGAACTCTTTTCTGCTAGTGTTCCCTGCCATAGAAAGAAATGGCTTTGTGACTTTTCATGATATGGGAGTCAGGTTCCCTCACTGTTCAGAATCAATGTGCACAGAAGAAGCCTGTTGTTTCATTTCTTAAGTTCTTCTGCCCTCGTGTGGCCATTTCCT
>NC_050095.1:3148208-3242974 GCF_009764565.3 Dermochelys coriacea | reverse complement strand
AAATCTTGGAACAGGATTGAAAGGAAATGGCCACAGCATACGGTGGCAGAACCTAAGGAATAAAAAGCCTCCGGATTCGACTGTGTGCATTGACTCCGAACGGGAACTGTAATTTGACTCACTTTGTGGCTGCGGCCAGTAAAATATCAGGGCAAAGGCATCCCAGTGATTGTGACACTGGGTTTGAGGAGGCGTTGAGCATATGTAAATGTAATTAGCATGTTACACTTGTGTTTTTAAAGGTGGCTTCCCCAAGCAATCCCAAGTGGCTTCCCACAGCTGGCTGATGGTGGGCAGCAGGGGATCTCCCCGATCTGTGGGGGAATCTCTCGGGGCCCCACTGTTAGTTCTCCATCCTGTCTCCCCCCAACCACGCACACCCCTCCCCCCACACCCACCCATTAGCAATGTTACATAACATAAGAATGGCCATATTGGGTCAGAACAAAGATCCATCTAACCCAGTGTCCTGTCAGGACCAAGTATCCCTAGGCCATCCCTGACAGGTGTTTGTATAATCTCTTCTTAAAATCCTCCAATGAAGGAGATTCTGCAACTTCCCATTGAGGCCTATGCCATGCAATCGACAACGCTTGGCTTGTGGTTAAGGACCAGGCTGTGACTCCAAACATTTGGATTCAGTTCCCAGTTTGGCCCCATTATTCTCTGTGCAAACATGAACAAATTACATCACATCTTTGGACCTCAGTTTCCCCATTTGTAAAATGGGAACCACCCTCCCACTCTTAATCTACTTCACCTGGGAGTTCTTGGCAGCCAGGACTCTCTCTCTCACAATGAGTTGTACAACACCTGGCAGAATCAGGGCCCCCACCCTCGAGTGGGGTCTCTGCAGTGCCTGACACAACTGGGGCGCCCACTCTTGGATGGGATATCTGCAGTGTTCGTTACAATGGGGCCCCAATCTGGGAGCCATAAGACGATACAAAAATCTCCCCTTTCATTCATTTGTTTTTAAAAGGCCATTTTCAGCCTTTGAGTTCAGTTCCTGCCATGGGAGATCTTTCTCGCCTATTCTTTCCTCTAGGGTGGCCAACTGCCCAGGCCAGAAACTGATGGAGCATGCAGAAGGCTGAGAGCGGCTCCTAGAAATGAGACTCTGCTTTGCCCTGCTAAGCAGAGCTGCTTATAGTCTCTGCAACAGGGCTTCAGTCACTCGACCCAACTCCACCGCTTGGTGCAGTGGTGGACAACCTGCTGGGAACAGTGTATACCTGTGTGCCCAGGACAAATTATCGAGAGGAAAAGCAGAGGGATTTTATATCAGTTGCTGATATGAGGTAAAATCTGAGTGTATTTCACATCAATATTTGATAAATGAATGGAGAGGAAATGGGCAACATTTTATATCCGTGTTCAAGAATCTGAGAAAGGGTGTACAGCTGAGATTTTCTTAGTGTTTTAGAGAGACAAGTTAAAAATCTCAGGGCATATTCAATTAGAAATAGACAACTAGAGAGAAAGTGGGGCAAATTTTATATCAATCTTTGAGATTTGCAGAGAATACATGTGACAAACGACGCAATTGATAACATGAGAGAAACACACCAAGGTCTGAGGGGATTTTATATTGCTATTAATGAACTAGTGGAAAAGGGGGACTGTTTGACTAGATTTTATATGACTGTCCAATACATAAACAGAAAGTGATGGTTCCACCCCTGCATTCACATGGGCAGCAGGGAGCCCTTTGCAGAGATGCTTTAAGAGGGCAAGGGAGCGGGAGCTGGAGCTGGAGGGCTCCCTGGATGAGGGAAGGGGGCAGCAATGGGCGATGGACAGGTGACTGGCAACTGAGGGCTGGGGGCAACTATGTTGGTAGTTCGGGGGCAGCAACTGGGATTGGGAAACCAGTGTCTGAGCAGTCCCCATGTGGGACATGTGCTCCTCCCTTCCCCGCCCTGGCAGAGAACCGGCATCTCCTCCCATCCCCACTCCAGGGGCAGCCACGTTTTTGGGAATAATTTCCCACCTGAACAAGGACAAATCGCTGCAGATAAAATGGGTGGGAAAATCCCCCCATCGGAGAGATTTTAAATGGACATTTAAGAATTATGGAGAGAACAGGGAAAATCAGGAGAGGCTTGAGAGCTGATCGTTTGAGGGGAAAGGGGGGAATCTCCCTGGATTTTATAGCCAAGTGTGAGATAACAAGAGAGAAAAGGGGAAGAACGAGAGAGAATTTGTATCAGGGTGTGAGAGGCAAGTTGCACAAACAGGGAAAGGATCCAATTAACAGCTCCCGCCCATCCCACTGACCTCCCCTCCCTTCCTGACACCTCCCCCACACCCTTCTTCCCAGCGTCGCCCCTGCCCCGTTGGGGTTACGATCCCCCTCCAAGTCTGGCCACATTCAAACAGCCTTCAGAACTAAAAATGCCAAGAGAAAGTGGACATGTGGGTCGCTTAAGTCATTCAGTTGTGTATGTGTGTGAGTCTGTGTGTAAAAGGCACAACAAATTAATTTTTAACCACATCTTTCTTAACTTCTTTATGTATTATGTAGTACATCAGTTATACCAAGTGGATTGTTCAATGCAATATGTTTTTCATGCATTGCCCAGAACATATTTTAGAGTTATTTAATTCACCCTTCCCGTTGCACGTAAAATTGTTTGTTTCATTCTGTGAAGTGCGTTGGTAGCTACAATAATTGTTAACTTTCTCTCTGTGTCGGAAGCACAACACATTCATTTATTAATGCTGAAAATGTTCCCTTCTCCCTCCAGCACTGCCGCAGGATCACCTGCCCTTTGTAAATTAATCTGCTCCTGTGTCTCTAGAAGGAAAATAATGTTTTTGTGGGGAAAAAACATATTTATTTAATAACAGGGACGGATACTGAATGGCCATATGATGGCACCACATCAGGAATGAAAAGCAACAGGCTCCTGTTTGCACATTGATGGTGACAAGGGATTGAACTCGACTCCGTTCTGTACACAGATACATTTGTTTATTTCTATGGGAGCCAAACATATGTTTAAATGAATTTCTAGGGCTGATGAAAGGGGGCTTTGGGATTGATGCAGCGTTTAGTGGTATAAATAGCACCATGGCCTGCACAGAGAATGGACATAGACGCTGAGCTGCCTGGTAGCAAACCCTGGCTCCCCAGCTGCAGCTGGACCTGCTGCACATTTTGGTTTTGTGTCTGGCACAGACTGGGCTGCTGGTAAAAGTGCTGAAGCCATGAATGGCTGCACGGTGCTATGGTATGATGCCCACACACCCTATAGCAATGGAGGGGGTCATTCGAGTCCCAGCTTTGATGCAGGGAGAACAGGAGTTAGCATCGTATGCCTATTTTCAGGCTGTAATCTGCGGGTATACTGCTCAGTGGGAGGGATCCTGGCAGCTCAGACTCAGGGCTGGAAGAGGCCCCTGATTTAGGGGGTCGCTACAGGATTTCCAACGCTCTGATGTCTCAGACAATCTGTCTCTCCCGAAGCCTCAAGCCTGCGGCCCCAGGGAAGGCTCTTGCACTCCCTCTGCTCCTTCCATGTTCTGGAGAGCAGCAGCAGTCCAGGCCAGGGCTGAACCATGGGGCAGAGGCTTCAGGAGCCCAGAGGTGGGGCAGATTATCTGCCCAGAGAAAGGGGATGAATGGGAAATGAAGATCAGGCCCCTGGTACCAGTGCCTTCATTGCAACCTCCCTGCTACTCAGCTGGAGTAACAAGTCACCAGGAGCAGATGGTATCACCCAAGAGTTCTGAAGGGATTCAAACGTGAAATTGTAGGACTGCGACCTGTGCTTCGGAACCTACCATTTAAATCAGCTTCTGTACCTAATTAGTGGAGGGTAGTTAATGTGACACCTGTTTTTCAAAAGGGCTCCAGGGGTGATCTCGACAATAGCAGGCCAGTAAAACTGATTTCAGTACCGGACTTCAATAAAGAACAGAATCGGCCCATGGTCTGCTCACACACAGCATGTAAGTCAGCCCATTATACTATCTGAGTGCTATGGCCAGAAGCTCTGAATCACACTGCAGGGTGACACAAGTCCCAGCCTTTCCCCCAGAAAGTGTGTCTTCTACTGCCCAGCACTCTGCTGGATAATACACGCTCATAGAAAAATCCATCATTAATTAATATAAAATGATGTGCACAATGCCACATGGAGTTTTCCAAACACTTCAGTCCAAACACACTGGTCTAGATAAAGCAATAAAACAAGTGGATTAACTACAGAAAGACAGATTTTAAGTGATTACAAGTAATGAGGGGTAAAACTCTGAATTGGTTACAAAGAAATAAAAGTAAATCACAGCTAACATCTAACTCAACAAATGGAGTGAACTCAAGTCAAAGTCTCTGGCTATGTCTACACTGTGCACCTTACAACGGCACAGCTGTGCCACTACAAGTCTGTTTGGGCAGGAACTTCAAGCTGCTTCTTTGACGAGATGCAGATTTTTGTCCATACCCTCTTTTCTGCTGATGAATGGCCACTTTTTCAGGTGATCTTGTTTTCACCTGGCTGGGCCGTTGGCTCGCGTTTTGTCTCTGGACAACTGTTTGCGACCTTCCTCCAAAATTGTTTTAGTTATATCATGCAGTGGAATCTTATAATTTCACATATAACGTTGCCAGACATATTTTACCAGGACAAAATGATCAGCAAATTATGAAATTTCAAATGATCTCTTACAAGGCGTACTTTGCACAGTCTTTAACATTGTCCAGTATAAGGATGAATAGACTGTCACACACACTCCCTGGGGTCACCTCAGGCCCAGTGACTGCCCCTGCCCCCACCTACCAGTGACGTCTCCCAGCAGTGACTCCCTTACAGCCCAGCACGCGGGGAAGCTGCTAGATGGCTGCAGTAGAGGGGAGAACCTGCTCTTTTGGCCATCGCAGATGGGAGTTGGGGATCAGTCACATCTGGGTCCAGAGTCACCACTGCTGCAGGAAAAAGAAAAGGAGTACTTGTGGCACCTTAGAGACTAACAAATTTATTAGAGCATAAGCTTTCGTGAGCTACAGCTCACTTCATCGGATGCATTTGGTGGAAAAAACAGAGGAGAGATTTATATACACACACACAGAGAACATGAAACAATGGGTTTATCATACACACTGTAAGGAGAGTGATCACTTAAGATAAGCCATCACCAACAGCAGGGGGGGAAAGGAGGAAAACCTTTCATGGTGACAAGCAGGTAGGCTAATTCCAGCAGTTAACAAGAATATCAGAGGAACAGTGGGGGGTGGGGTGGGAGGGAGAAATACCATGGGGAAATAGTTTTACTTTGTGTAATGACTCATCCATTCCCAGTCTCTATTCAAGCCTAAGTTAATTGTATCCAGTTTTCAAATTAATTCCAATTCAGCAGTCTCTCCTTGGAGTCTGTTTTTGAAGCTTTTTTGTTGAAGTATAGCCACTCTATGGTCTGTGATCGAGTGACCAGAGAGATTGAAGTGTTCTCCAACTGGTTTTTGAATGTTATAATTCTTGACGTCTGATTTGTGTCCATTCATTCTTTTACGTAGAGACTGTCCAGTTTAGCCAATGTACATGGCAGAGGGGCATTGCTGGCACATGATGGCATATATCACATTGGTAGATGCGCAGGTGAACGAGCCTCTGATAGTGTGGCTGATGTGATTAGGCCCTATGATGGTATCCCCTGAATAGATATGTGGACAGAGTTGGCAACGGGCTTTGTTGCAAGGATAGGTTCCTGGGTTAGTGGTTCTGTTGTGTGGTGTGTGGTTGCTGGTGAGTATTAGCTTCAGATTGGGGGGCTGTCTGTAAGCAAGGACTGGTCTGTCTCCCAAGATCTGAGAGAGCGATGGCTCGTCCTTCAGGATAGGTTGTAGATCCTTGATGATGCGTTGGAGAGGTTTTAGTTGGGGGCTGAAGGTGATGGCTAGTGGCGTTCTGTTGTTTTCTTTGTTGGGCCTGTCCTGTAGTAGGTCCAACACACCTCTGACCAACATATTAACCCACAGAGACCTTCCTGCCAACACTACAAAAAGAAGGATTCTGGGTGGACTCCTCCTGAAGGTCGAAACAGCAGACTGGATTTCTACATAGACTGCTTCCGCCGACGTGCACGAGCTGAAATTGTGGAAAAGCAGCATCGCTTACCCCATAACCTCAGCCATGCAGAACACAGTGCCATCCACATCCTCAGAAACAACTCTGACATCATAATCAAAAAGGCTGACAAAGGAGGTGCTGTCGTCATCATGAATAGGTCGGAGTATGAACAAGAGGCTACTAGGCAGCTCTCCAACACCACTTTCTACAAGCCATTACCCTCTGATCCCACTGAGAGTTACCAAAAGAAACTACAGCATTTGCTCAAGAAACTCCCTGAAAAAGCACAAGAACAAATCCGCACAAACACACCCCTGGAGCCCCGACCTGGGGTATTCTATCTGCTACCCAAGATCCATAAACCTGGAAATCCTGGACGCCCCATCATCTCAGGCATTGGCACCCTGACAGCAGGATTGTCTGGCTATGTAGACTCCCTCCTCAGGCCCTTCGTTACCAGCACTCCCAGCTATCTTCGAGACACCACCGATTTCCTGAGGAAACTACAGTCCATTGGTGATCTTCCTAAAAACACCATCCTAGCCACTATGGATGTAGAAGCCTCTACACCAACATTCCACACAAAGATGGACTACAAGCCGTCAGGAACAGTATCCCCGATACTGTCACGGCTAACCTGGTGGCAGAACTTTGTGACTTTGTCCTGACCCATAACTATTTCACATTTGGTGACAATGTATACCTTCAAATCAGCGGCACTGCGATGGCTACCCGCATGGCCCCACAGTATGCCAACATTTTTATGGCTGACTTAGAACAAGGCTTCCTCAGCTCTCGTCCCCTAATGCCCCTACTCTACTTGCGCTACATTGATGACATCTTCATCATCTGGACCCATGAAAAAGAAGCTCTTGAGGAATTCCACCATGATTTCAACAATTTCCATCCCACCATCAACCTCAGCCTGGACCAGTCCACACAAGAGATCCACTTCCTGGACACTAAGGTGCTAATGAGCGATGGTCACATAAACACCACCCTATATCGGAAACCTACTGACCGCTATTCCTACCTACATGCCTCTAGCTTTCATCCAGATCATACCACTCGATCCATTGTCTACAGCCAAGCGCTACGATATAACCGCATTTGCTCCAACCCCTCAGACAGAGACAAACACCTACAAGATCTCTATCATGCATTCCTACAACTACAATACCCACCTGCTGAAGTGAAGAAACAGATTGACAGAGCCAGAAGAGTACCCAGAAGTCACCTACTACAGGACAGGCCCAACAAAGAAAACAACAGAACGCCACTAGCCATCACCTTCAGCCCCCAACTAAAACCTCTCCAACGCATCATCAAGGATCTACAACCTATCCTGAAGGACGAGCCATCGCTCTCTCAGATCTTGGGAGACAGACCAGTCCTTGCTTACAGACAGCCCCCCAATCTGAAGCTAATACTCACCAGCAACCACACACCACACAACAGAACCACTAACCCAGGAACCTATCCTTGCAACAAAGCCCGTTGCCAACTCTGTCCACATATCTATTCAGGGGATACCATCATAGGGCCTAATCACATCAGCCACACTATCAGAGGCTCGTTCACCTGCGCATCTACCAATGTGATATATGCCATCATGTGCCAGCAATGCCCCTCTGCCATGTACATTGGCCAAACTGGACAGTCTCTACGTAAAAGAATGAATGGACACAAATCAGACGTCAAGAATTATAACATTCAAAAACCAGTTGGAGAACACTTCAATCTCTCTGGTCACTCGATCACAGACCATAGAGTGGCTATACTTCAACAAAAAAGCTTCAAAAACAGACTCCAAGGAGAGACTGCTGAATTGGAATTAATTTGAAAACTGGATACAATTAACTTAGGCTTGAATAGAGACTGGGAATGGATGAGTCATTACACAAAGTAAAACTATTTCCCCATGGTATTTCTCCCTCCCACCCCACCCCCCACTGTTCCTCTGATATTCTTGTTAACTGCTGGAATTAGCCTACCTGCTTGTCACCATGAAAGGTTTTCCTCCTTTCCCCCCCTGCTGTTGGTGATGGCTTATCTTAAGTGATCACTCTCCTTACAGTGTGTATGATAAACCCATTGTTTCATGTTCTCTGTGTGTGTGTATATAAATCTCTCCTCTGTTTTTTCCACCAAATGCATCTGATGAAGTGAGCTGTAGCTCACGAAAGCTTATGCTCTAATAAATTTGTTAGTCTCTAAGGTGCCACAAGTACTCCTTTTCTTTTTGCGAATACAGACTAACACGGCTGCTACTCTGAAACCTGCTGCAGGAAGAGACACAGACTTGGGGTCGGGAAGTGAGGCAGAGCCCTGGGCAGGGGCTGGTCATGTCTTAGTTGCCCCAGCTGTCCTGCTCTGGCGATGATAATCCCAGGTCCAGAGCAGCTGCAGCTGCGCAGAGAATCTGCAGCCCATCTCTATAGCTGCTCCTGTATGGTTCAAGGGGGCTCTGGGCCACAGTGTCCAGCCCCTTCCATCACTGTCAGGCGTTATGTCAACATAGCTACGGTACCATAGCTATAGGCCCTGTAGTGTAGACTTGGCCCTAGTGTTTTTCACAGAAGCTTTATTCCCTAGGGAGAGAACCAGGCTTGGCGGCTGCATTCAGTTCATCTACACCCCCAAAACAGCTGAGGTAGGAGATGCTCCCCAGGCCCTTTCCCATCTTTCAGTCACTCTGGGACCGGGAACCTGTCTGGGCTCAGAGCTGACAGGCTGCCTCCCATCCATTCGTCCTGCTGTGTGGAAATGTCTCATTTTGCTTGCATAAGTAGCACGTTGGAGAGGACATCTTAGCAGATGCATTGGTGGTATAATAGGTGAGCATAGCTGCCTTCCAAGCAGTTGACGTGCGTTCGATTCCCGGCCAATGCAAGGCTGTATTTGTCCTTGTCTGGAATTGGTTTCATTGTGTTCGAACCACATTGTCAACGCAATTGTCAGAGAATTTATGTCCCAAATCCCAGCAGGTCATTAAACAGGGGATGGGAGCAGGACTATACAGTGATCTGTAAGAATCACCATTGTGTAACATGAGAAAGTCAGAAACGGTGGGAACGTGCTTCCTTTTCTTCAGTGTGTGGGTAGATGTCACGTCGGGGTCCCCCGGGTGGTTAGATGTTTGGCTGTGTGTGTGTGTGTTTAAAAGCCTGTGTGACAGGGCAAGGCCAGATGGCTATAGAAAAGTAGTGGGAGATAGATATATTAGCTCCAGACTAAACAAATCCCTGGTAGCAGGATAAGTGAAATGGCAGCTGCTCCTGGTCAATTAAGACACCTGGGGCCAATTAAGAACTTTCCAGAAGGCAGGGAGAAGGCTAGGTTAATTGGGACACCTAAAGCCAATCAGGGGCTGGCTGAAATTAGTTAAAAGCCTCCCAGCCAGTCAGGTGGGGGTGCATGTCAGGAGCTGTTGGAAGAAGATGTGCTGTTGGAGAGGCTGAGTAGTACACACTATATCAGGCACAAGGAAGGAGGCCCTGAGGTAAGGGTGAAGTGGAGCTTGAGGAAGTGAGGGCTGCTGTGGGGGGAAGTAGCCCAGGGAATTGTACATGTCATTTTTCTAAAAGGTCAGCTACCATAGCTGATACTATTAGGGTCCCTGGGCTGGAGCCCGGAGTTGTTGCAAATTATATCTGATAGGTCACGCACAGTTTGAGTCTAGACTGAGGCACACAAACAAAGTCCACAACTGCAAAGTTCCCAAAGATACTAAGTTTATTATGCTCGAGAGTGGTGGCCCCCTGCTAGTCAGGCGGGACCCCAAATGCAGATTATACAAAGACTATATATCTTTTAGCAAAGCAGATTGCCCTCGTGCATTGGAAACCTTAGCCAATAGACAAACCCCTTTCTTATCTTCCACCTATCCCTGCTAGGTACATTCCCCGTGCTAAACTATTACTTTAACTACACACTATGACCCTGAAGCAATGCACCAGTAATTTTTCTTATCAGGAGGGAGGCCCACATCAAAAGGCCAGGAGGCAGGGAGTTAGGAACAGACAAAAAACAGACAAGGAGAAGAATTTTCACAGGAATGTAGTATCTAAGGAACACTCCTCCTGGTGTATGATGTGCTTGCTTTTAGACAATGGTGGGCCCAAACCAAAATAGAGTCACATATGCTAACTTTTCCTTAACAGAGTAGAGGGTGGGCCTAGGCTCACCTCCTGATTAATCACTGAGACTGGGAGACAACAGAGACTGTGCAAGGAAGGACAACTTCTCCTCTTTGCTGATTTATGAGGAAAATGGCTCAGTAGACTGCGACCCTTGACTCTAGAGAAAGAAGGGTTACCTGAAGGGTCACAGTGAGACTCTGAGGCTAGCGAAATCCGCCAGGAAACGCGGGATCCACGGAGACAAGGACAGAGGTTTGTCGCACCTGAGACAAAAAAATACAAAACTGAGTATAGCACACAATTTGCAATTAGTTCTGCAGAAGCAGAAAGAGCTTTTCCATTGATGAATATTATTTGTAGTGATAAAAGGGCGAATCTAACAATTACACATATCTCAAGCTTTTTGACCATCAATTTGTTGGGAAAACCACTAAGTTCCTGGAACCCAATGCCATATGTTAAAGCATGGATGAGAAGTCATCGATCCACATTAGATACCAGAGTTCGTGTATCCAACACCAAAGATTATGGAGACAATCAAGAAGCCATTGGGAAATTACTACCTAGTTAGTAATAAATAATGTACTTAAATAGTCTTTAAAATATTGCTTGTTGCATTGTATACTTCAACATGCATATATTACACTTATTATTTTTAATAACTTAAGTAGTTCACATGTAATATTTTAAAATACAAGAATAATTGACATTTTACTCTTAAATATTATTATCGTTTGCTTACTCATACATCTCTTCTTTATATTTTCTTCTTTTCAAATGTATTTTAAATTCATTTAAGAAAGCCATACTTTGTATTGTAATAAACGTAAAAATGTTCTTTTTTATTGTTAAGTATGACTCCCAATGACTCAATGCATTGCCACTTCTTATGGAAAAAGGTACAAAAAATACACACTGTGGCACAGCCATTAAATCAGAACTTTTTATAGGGAACCAGTTGTTAAGATTTTGGCAGCTCATCACTGGTTAGGAGAATTAGGCAATGCAGAGTGACAGGGCTTCACACCCTGCCCAGCTGGTGCGGAGGAAATCGGCATCTACTGGGGGCAGAGGGATGGAGCTGCATCAGTGGCCGGACAGGCGGCAGGTTGGGCCCGAGGAACCTGGACAACATTTCAATCTTGAACTTTTTTTGTTTGTTTGTTTGGTTTGGCTTCGCTTGTGGCGATAACACGTCTTTGCAAGATGCTAAATGTTTATGAAACACAATGTGCACTCGCTGGTGGCAGAACCTAAAGACCGAAAAGCCCCATGATTCCTCTGGGTGCCTGGGCTCTGAAAAGGGATTTGGATTCACTCACTTTATTGATGTGGCCACTAATATATCCAGACAAAACCATTTCTCTTGTCATCCACTCCCAGCTTCTGGCAGCTAGAGGCTGAGGCCGCTCAGAGCATGGGGCTGCATCCCTGATTATCAATGGCTGATAGCCATAGATGGACCTATCCCGTATGAAATTATCAAATTGTTTTCTGAAGGCAGTTATAGTTTTGGCCTTCACAACATCCCCTGGCAAGGAGTTCTACATGTTGACTGTGTGTTGTGTGACATAGTTTCCCATAAAGGCTCATTTTCTCCTGGTGAGTGGTTATGAACTGGGTCACATCCCCTCTGATTTGTGCAGATTATAGAATCTCTGCTTTTTCCTAAATGCTGTGGGGCAAATTCCTGAGAAAGTGCAGGGGAAGAGAGAGCAGGAGGGGAACGGCAGAGAGAGTGAAGGAGAGAAATACCAAGGAAGGGGACTAGGAGCACAAAGAAACACTCAGTGGCCGAAGCCAAGAGGTTGTCCCAACTCAATGCTGCGCATCACAGGAGTGCAGCAAGAGGGGCAATAGCAGATTTCCTATGATATTGATGCTTGACCGGTTTTAATGGTTAATCCTTGCATTGATTGCCAATTGGTCCTGACTAATGAGCTGAGGGTAGTCAGGTTCTTGTCCCTGATTCAGGCTACATAGAACTAAAACCAATGCGTTTGCTCCCTTGTCGGGAACCTCCAGGGGTACGGCGAGGACGCTCGCATTGAGGGCAAAGCCAAGCCATTGTGATTTTTACTAGAATCAATAAAAGAGACAGAAAAGCTCCAAAACACAGGCCCAGAGAGCAAGAATCCAGGCTTGGGGATATCGGGAGTGTCATTCTTTGCATATGAACTTGGACTTACGTACTCACATCTTTCCTTGAGGACCTGGTGGCGAGAGACAAAGGAGCAGACCTGTCTCTGGCCTGTCCAATGAGTCCAACGGTCCAGGTTCCTCAGTACCCAAGATTGATGGTAGATAACAACAGAGTTGAAGGGTCAGAGGATGCAAAGCAAATACCCTCTACATGGTGATTTGCCCTATTATAGGTCCTGAGCACTGTCATGAATATTCATTCTCGTGCCCAGCCTTTCATGTCCAAATGTAACTTCCTCACCCTCATAAGACAAGGGTGCACCTATCCGATAGGTTAATCTATTAATACCTATTGATACCGTTTAACTCATTTTCACCCACACCACCAATTGCTCAGGCGAGTTGATGGTTTGACATCTGCTAACGATTCTATCCTAAAATGTCCAAGCCCAGGGTCACTTCAGTGTTCCTGCCCGGCACTGCTCCCAACTTCTGCTATTGAGTAAGCTATTCCTAGGTCCCCTAAATCTAAGGGTAACTGCCAGGCCATTTATCTATGGCATGCCAAGCCCTACAATACTTATGCTAATGTCTTACAGGATACAGGCCTGTAGGTGCCCCCTGTTCCTGTTGAATATAATAAAGACTAAACTAGCCCTATACGCTACAGCGTAATGGTGTGAACTTTAATTCTAGCAATCTGAGTTCAACTATAGGTGGGAGCTTAACATACCTGAGCTCTTTCTTTCCCCCCCTTTCTATTATTATTTTGAAAGCTTTTGCTTAACCTCGTTCTTCTGCTTACCTAATTGTATTACAATTTTTGATTTATTTTTCCTTTACATCCTTTTGTTTACATCCTTATTTTTGTAACACAAGAGAATCTGCAGCACGAAAAATGGAAACAAAACTTTATATTTCCACTGTCTCCCCATCATGTACGAGCATGAGAGAAACACCTCCGACAGCTGGAATTATAACACCGAAGACAAGTCTCAGAGGGGTAGCCGTGTTAGTCTGTATCCACAAAAACAACGAGGAGTCCGGTGGCGCCTTAAAAATCAACAGATTTATTTGGGCATAAACTTTCGTGGGTAAAATCCAACTTCTTCAGATGCATGGAGTTATGGTTTTTTTTCATACGAAAGTTTATGCCAAAATAAATATGTTAGTCTTTAAGATGCCACCAGATTCCTCGTTACTGAAGTCAAGAAGATACAGATGCATGTCCCCACGGTTTCTGACTTTCTCAAATGACACAAGTAAATCCGTGGATCTCTGGGGCAGGAAGTCTCTGGGAGGAAGTGGAGGATGCTTGGTGGTCTGTGGCTTGGCACAGGTGAAGCCCTGCAAATCTGCGGATTTTTGCAGATTGTGGATACAAATTATGTATCTGCACAGGGCTCTAGACACAAGGATGACTCCTATTGCTCACTCGAAAGTTCCTTGCAACTCCCCCTCACTGTGTCTTTAATGACCTGCTGGGATTTGGGACATAAATTCTCTGACAATTGCATTGACGATGTGGTTCGAACACAATGTGACTGAAATGAAGCCAATTCCAGACAAGGACAAAACACAGCCTTGCATTGGCCGGGAATCGGAACCCGGGTCAACTGCTTGGAAGGCAGTTGTGCTCACCACTATACCACCAATGCATCTGGCAAAGTGGGTTTGCCCAGGTGTAAGAGGTACTAGCAAAATGACTCACTCCTGCAACTCTAGTGAGCAGGATGGCTGGGAAGGAGGCAATCTGTCAGCTCTAAGCCGAGACAGGTTCCCAGAGTGTCTGAAATATGGGGAAGGAGATTCTACATCCCAGGGTAAGGTAGCACCAACCCCATTGCTCCTCTCAGAGAAGGGAAATGAAGATAAATCACCCCAATGACAAACCTTAGCTGAGACAGCTCCTTTTAAAGTCAAGGTTTATGTTAGTTCCTGCTGCACACAGAAGGGTTTCCTTGGGGTCTGTGGGGATAAGCCAGCTTGTCTTAAGGGTGTTCGTCTGTCACCGTCTCTGGGTGTTTGCTCTGGGTCTGGCAACTGCTGCTCCTGGGTCTCTCCCGGGGAAATAAAGTTTTTGTGCAAAATAACAAAAATTTTCACTGATGGGAAGGAAAGGAAAAGGCTACAGGAAAGCACCAGAACATAAGGACTCTAACAACAGGATTCCTCTAGGCACAGTGACTCTGACAAGTGATTGATCTCCCCTCACTTGTATTTGAAGTGTATTTAATGAAGTGGGTTTAGCCCACGAAAGCTTATGCCCAAATAAACGTGTTCGTTTCTAAGGTGCCACAGGGACTCCTCGTTCTTTTTGCTGATACAGACTAACACGGCTGCCACTCTGAAAACTGGGATAAGGAATTCTTTTAAACACTCAAAATATGTGACACAGTTTTGGGGGCTGTATGTAAAATATTTCACTGAATCAAGCCTCCCATGGGATGGGATTGGCACCCTTAATTGTCTGCTGCTGCTGGCAGTTGCAGGGGGTGGTACGTATAACGTGCTGGAAACCCCCCCAGTGGATGGGGAGTACTTGAAGATATGGCAAGAGATCCAGGACTCTCACCCATTGGGATCCAGGGCTCCCACCCACCCCAGTCAAGGAGGGGGCGTGTCTGGTCTGGCCTCCAATCACAGCCCCATCTTCTCTTGACACGGGCCAATCAATGACCAGGGCATGCACATTTAAACGCCCTTCCCGGGTGGAAACGGGTGGCTCAAGAGCAATAGGGGGAGGCGAGATGTTCCCTTGCACACCAGTCGGAGAACGGAGCTGGTGTGATAGGCGCGTGGGCGCACCAATCGGGCGGTGGAGAGAGGCGCAGTGGATCTATTTGGAGACTCCACTCTGGGGGCCATGGGTAATGGTACCTGCCCCGACAGGTGCTGCTGGGGGAAGGTGGGTGATGGAGAGCCCAAAGGGGTGTAGAAGCTGTGTGAGTCGGGGGGGGGGGTCTGGATAGGGGCAGGGTGGACAGGCAGCGGCGGTAGGCTGTTAGTGGGCAGAATAGAGGGGACAGGGCGTGGATGAGTTCCCCGAGGTGCGAGGGGCACAGGAGTTCTTCTGAGGGGGGCTGAGGGGTGGGTGGGTATGAATGGAACTGGGGTTCTTGTGGGGGTGGCGACTACATAGAGGATGGGTGTGTATGGAGGGCTGGGTGCTGGTGGGGATGGTAATGGTGGCGTGGAATGGGTGTGAGTTCGGTGTGGATGGAGGTCTGGGTGCTGGTGGATGGTGATGGGGTGTAGAATGGGTGTGAGGTGGGTGTGTATGGAGGACTGGGTGCTGCTGGATGGTAATCGGGGTGTGGAATGGGTGTGAGGTGGGTGTGTATGGAGGCTGGGGGCTGGTGGATGATAATGAGGGTGTGGAGTGGGTGTGGCTGGAGGGCTGGGTGCTGCTGGATGGTAATCGGGGTGTGGAATGGGTGTGAGGTGGGTGTGTATGGAGGCTGGGTGCTGGTGGATGGTGATGGGGGTGTATGGAGGCTGGGTGCTGGTGGATGGTAATGGGGGTGTGGAAAGGGTGTGAAGTGGCCCTGGGTGGGTCCCCCTGAGCTCCCACCCTCACACCGCCTCTTCCCGCCAAACACTCCACCCTCACACCGCCTCTTCCCCCTAAAGACCACCCCCACTCGCTCCTCCCCACCCCCTTTCCCTCTTTGCTCATCCTTGCAGCCAGTAAAAAGTGATGGTGCTCTGCGCCCCGTGTCTGGCACCCCTGCTCCTGCGTCCTCCCTCCACTTGGAGCTGCCCCTGGGAGCCTCCTGTGTGCTGAGTGGAGAAGGGGGGGGCTGATCTTGGCTGACCCCATCATCCCATTAGCTAAACCCATAACTGTAGAGTCTCTGCAGATGAAGGCTGCTTATTTTCAAATTGTATTTTTAGTTATATCTGTAAAATAACTGAGAATTCCTATGAAACATAAACACCAAAATAATTAGACACATAAATTCCTGTTCTTAATATAGAGGGGGAAAAAAACCCCTTAATCACGTATGTTAAAATTAAGTAAATACATCTTTAGTGGCGTGAAAAACAACGGACTAAAATAGAGGTGCTAATGGCAGTAACACAGGGTAGGCCTGTTAGAGAAAACAAGAAGGTTTTAAGCAGATTCTATTTATTTTCATTTATCTCTACTAAAGATACTGTACAAAGTATCAAACTGGTGTTTCTGAGATCTGCGTTGAAGACGCGTTAAAAACAAGCTATAAGCCAATTAACAACCCCCAGTTTTTTCCTTTTTCCCTTTCCCCTCTGTTATTGATGACATGCCGGGTGGGGAATTCCATACCACCCTGGATGCATGTCACCAAAAAGTGTCCAGGCACTGCAGACATTGGATTGCACTTTGCTTGGGATCTGGATAGGGGGAAAGGCAGCTTCTGAGGATTAATTTAGCACCGTATTTTGTGTTTATTCATAGATTTTAAAGGCAGATTAAATCTCTGTGAACATCTGATCTGACCTGCTACATAACTGTCCAGAGAATTTTACCCAGCGAGTCCTACATGGACCCCCCAACACCTTACTGTTGAACTAGGACAGATCACTCAGAAAGTCATCATGTTTGGATGTAAAGATGTGAAATGCTACGGGGGGGAAATGGCCCGTATTTCAGGCTTAAATTCTGCAATTTCTACATCTAAGCATAAAACTCAGGTCCACCCTGGCAATGAATTCAGCCCAAGCCTGCTGGATGGGAGACGAAAATTCTCCCACTGAACCACAAGTGTGCAAAATATAAAAAGTGACCTGTGCACTACCTATTGCCAGAGCCCCTCTCTGCTACATGGCACAGGAGTGTGGCTGATGCTCCCGGGAGCTCTCTGCTTCTGGTCAGACTGGAATTCTTTGGGAATTAAGTCATTAATGATGTAGCGATTAATGGGTTGAAGTTACATGTGCCCTGTGCCTTTAAGGGATTGGAGCTAACAATGAAGAGGTTACAGGCCACAGAGCTGGGGAGCTGGGTGTGGTCCCTCAGAAGTCGTTGTGCATTGGTGAGATGGAGCAGGTGTGGGGATTTGTGCAAGGTGTGGTGTTTACATGCACATCTAATGTTTAACAAAACACCATTTTTAAAACCACTCGTGTCTGGGCATGGAACAGAAGCTCTTTGAGATGGGGTATGTCCTTCATAACCCTCAAGAAACTAGATCCAACAACACAGTGTTGCAGGGAGTATAGCTCAGTGGTGGAGCATTTGACTGCAGATCAAGAGGTTCCTGGTGTTCCCTTGGAAATTGGTTTTTTTTTTAATGGAAATATATTTTCATCTCCATCTCCGCTATGTTCAGGAATTCCACTGAATGGGGATGCTTGAAATGAATTGGGACACTTAACATTTCCCTACGCAAACGTATAAAAGCTTAGCAAATCCATCCATCAGTTGAAATCAATTCCAGTCCTCTGAGGCTCTTGTTTATGTTTTCATGGATTAAACAAAGGTATAATATGGTGCATATTTGCAGGTCCCCTTGTTCTGCAGGGATATGCTGTGAAGAAGAACAAGAACCACATCCATTTGGGGCTCAGGAGTCTGACGAGCAAAGGGACCTTGGTGCAGGCTCCTTCACATTCATCCAGCAGCAGCTGGGCCCCCAGGAGAAGGCACAAGTACAAGCCAGTGGCTCTGAGCTGGAAAAGAGCCCCCAAGAAGCTGGTCAGAGCTACCAGGATCCCCAGAAAGGCCACCATGTCCATATCCAGGAATGGTCCAAAGAAAGTGGTGGCTGCAGTAGGGACAAAAAAAGGCAGAGAATAGCCCCCAAAAGGTCAAACTGCCAAGGCCCAGAAGGTGGTCAAGAAGCCACCCGAAAGCAAGACAGGAGAGAGCCAGGCTAAAACCAACCCCAAAGCCAAGGCTAAGAAGGTGGCCCTGAGAAAGGCGTGAAGAGATTTCCAGCGGGAAGATTTCTGATCCCCAGATGCTCTTTTAAGAATGACCATGGACCTCCCAGAAAGAGCCAGAACCACCAGGACAAGCCCCCCCAGAGAGAGTAAAGCAAGGTGATGGCAATGGGGGGTGAGAGGCAGGTGTTTCCCAGAGGGGAGGTGCTGTGTTTTGTGAAACACCTCCCAGGTGAGCGAAGCACTGACGAGAAAGCTGCCCATAGCTCCTGCATGAGTTTGTGATCTGCTTCTGCTGTCTAAGAGGGACACTCTCTATTTGAGGCATGTGGGACACCTCTGTGAGGATGATACGTTACAAAATGCTGGGTTCAATGAAAGATGGGACCATAGGAGGGGAAGGTGAATGGCAGCGCCACACAGGGTCATAACATTCAGACATTGGACCTCACTTTCACTTCCCCTCTGTTTTCCATCACTCATTCCCTCGCAAACAGACCCTCCACACACACACACACACACACACACACACACACACACCCCTTCTCCCTTTCCCACACACGCTCTATGGGATACAGCCTCTCGGTGACTCCCCCAGATGGGGACTTGTCTCTGCATCTCCCCAGCAGGGAAGGAGAGAGGCTGAAGGACCACAGGAGACAGGTGGGGCTAGACAGGAATGGAAAAGACGCTTCCTCCACCTCTTCTTAAAAGACACCTTAATCTTACCCTTGAAGAGTTCCAGCACTGGGTGGGCTCAAACCACCCACCTTCCCAGAAATAGCTGGTAGCAGGAACCAGCGTTACAGCAGAAGGATGGCCACCCATTACTGTTGCTGTCCTCCTGGGGACTTGAACATGGATTTGTTGGAACTCATGCAAACACCCCCCCACAAATCCATCTATGAGACAAAGGCCCAAATGCGGGCTGCAGTGGCGCAATTGGTTAGCGGACAGTACTTATAGAGCAGTGCTGGGGGAACGAGGCTGAGGTTGTGCATTCAAGCCTCACCTGGAGCACTGGTTTTCCTTAACCAAATGGTTTCTGTCCAGCTCAGAAGACACGGAGGAAGGGAGACATCAAGGTCTGTCCCTGTCATTTGTTACTTTGTCTGCACCAGTGGTTCTCAACCTATTTGCCATTGTGGGCCACGTATGCAACTCTCTGTGTGTTATGTGGGCCACATCCACACAATATATATACTACTTGTATGTCGCTGAGGATGTCATATGGGCCGCAAGTGGCCAATGGGCCCCAGGTGGAGAACCCCAGAGTGCCGGGCAGAATCTACAGCTTTATGATCCTCTGCTGTTCACCAACTCTCTGTGTCACAATGACTCAAGCAGAGCACTGCCCATCCTGAGAGTCTTGACCCCCCGACCCATGCCCCCATCTACTCCTGGGGGAATTCTGCGCCACTGCGCACCAGCAGAATTCATGTCTGGCACAGAGTTGTTTCCCCCTCAGAAAATACATTCTGGCCAAGAAATGCTGCAGTTCTGCCTTTTGCCCACCAGAAACTGCGTTGGCACCAGAACGGCCAACAGTATGAACCTCACTCCGGGGGCAATTCTGCGGCACTGCACATGTGCAGAATTCATGGGCCGTGCCATAAACGTACAGCTCAGGGTAGCATAAAATCCCTGCTTTACCTGTAAGGGGTTAAGAAGCTCAGATAACCTGGTTGGCATCTGACCCACAGGACCAATAAGGGGAGAAGATACTTTCAAATCTGTGGGGGGAAGGGTTTTGCTTTGGCTCTTTGAGACAGAGACCAAGCAAGTAATCTAGCCCCTACTGAATGATGCATCTAAACTTACAGAAATAGTAAGTAATAGCAAGGAAATGCGTTTGAGTATCTTTTCTTTTAGCTTGTGAATTTTCCCTGTGCTAAGACAGGGGTTTAATACCTGTTTTCTGTAACTTTAAAGTTTTGCCTAGAGGGGAATCCTCTGTGTTTTGAATCTGATTACCCTGTAAAATTACCTTCCATCCTGATCTTACAGAGGTGCTTCTTTTATTTTGTTTTTATAATAAAATTCTGTTATTAAGAACCTGATTGGTTTTTAGGATCCTAAAAACCCAAGGACCTGATTTGGTGCTCACCTTGTTTACCTATCTGGGTGGTAGATTATTCTCAAGCCTCCCTAGGAAAGGGGGTGAAGGGCTTGGGGGGATGGGATATTTTAGGGAAACAGGAACTCCAAGTGGTTCTTTTTCTGAATCTTTGTTTAACTCACTTGGTGGTGGCAGCAGTACCCATCCAAGGATAAGGAAGGATTTGTGCCTTGGGGAAGTTTTTAACCTAAGCTGGTAAGAATAAGCGTAGGGGGTCTTTCATATGGGTCCCCACATCTGTACCCCAGAGTTCAGAGTGGGGAGGGAACCCTGACAGGCCACACAGAATTTTTTTTTCTCTGCAGAAAATACATCCTGCTGGAAATGTGCTACAGTTCTACCTTTCGCCAACAGGGGCTGCTGTCGTGCCAGAACAGAGAGCAGCCATTCTCAAGCTTCAGCTGCAGATAGCCTAGAGAAGAAGCTGGGATCCTCACAGTGCCCTGCCTGTGGGGCCAGGTCAAGAGGCATGGGATATGGGGGTTGGACATCATGGGGCACATGGGGCTGTGGGTGTCACAGACTGGGGTTCAAAAGACCTCATGGGGGGGGATAAACTGAGGTGGAGGCTGAATGGGAATGGAGGTGCAGGGACACATGGGGAAGGGGGGAGGAGGGTTGGCTGAGTGAGGGTGCAGGGACGCAAACGGACACAGGGAGGGGGTGCAGGGAGATGGGGAGAGAGGGTGGCTGAGTGGGGGTGCTGGAACACATGCGGACGATGGTGCAGAGATACAGGGGGAGAAGGGCAGCTGTGCCTGACTGATTGGGACAGACTTGGGGTTAGCCAGGTTCTGCATGGGAGAGGCTCCCCATCTCCCTAACAATCCCACCCTTGACCCCCCCCCCAAAAGCCTATTCCAAACTTCTCCCACTCACATCCAACAACCTTCCAGGTTCACCCCAGGCTACTTCCCTCTCCCTCTGCTCCTCTGTTACCCCTGACTCCCACAATCCTTTGCACTGCTTCTGATGGGTGCAGGAAATACAGTTCTGCACTGAAATTTCAATGAATTACTCATTGTTCTCTATTAATATGCCTAGTAAGGAATCTATTTGTCAAAAAAAAATGACCAGAATATTTTTTTGTCTGTATTGTTACAGAAATACTTGCTGACAGATATTTTTAAATATATTTCCAGAATAATTGAAATTGGCATGATTATACTGAGTTATTTTGACACATAAGTGCACAGAATTTTTATTTTTTTGGCACCAAATTCCCCTGGGAGTATCAATCTTTGCTCCCCAAACTATCCTCCTGCACTCCCCCTAGGCTATTGAGGCTCAAAACCTGCCTGGCTTTCTGTATGTTGATGGGTTTGGGGTGTTTTTTTTGTCTGCTGTGTTGATGTGTATGTGGATCCTGTATGATTTTGTGGATGTGTTGCATAGTTCTCTCTCTGTGTGTATATGATTTTTGCATGTGAATTGTTTTTTGTATGGTGTAACTTGGTATTCTTTTATTGCGTGGATTTTGAGCTTTCTTGTTGTGTGCTTTTTCTGTATTTTTGGGGTAGATTTGTTATATGCATGTTTTGTGTGCCTTTGCTTTATGTGCATACGACTTTGTGTACTGTTTGGTTATGTGTGTGTGTGGTTTTTGTTTATGCCTGTGCACTATGTGGTTTTCTCTAGGTTTTTGTGTGTGTGTGTGTGTGTGTGTGTGTGTGTATCTTCATGTGTAAATTCACTGTAACTTTTCAAAAAAATCCACACATTTGCCTATTTTCACCAGCAATTTTTCTCCATCAACAAATTCTCCAATGTTTCCTACCAAAGAATTTGCTCTTGGATGGCATCAAATTAACCTATGAAATTCTGAGGTTAAAAACTTCATCCCCTATCAGGGATTCTTCCTTAGACTCAGCAGATCGAGAGTTAGAAAATTAAGCTAATTCAGTTTAAAGGCAAAGCTTCACTGAGAGTTGAACTTCCACGCCCTGGTTTACAAAATGAGAAACAGAGCCAGGAAAAGTACAATTTCTTTTTGAATCATGGAATCAATAAACAGAACGGTATCTAAGGGTTTGTTTCACACATTTTAAAACCAGACAGGATCTTTGTAAACACCAAGTCTGACCTCCTGTCTAACACAGGCCAGAGAACTGCCCCCAGAGAATTCCTTTTCAACTAGAACACATTTAAAAAAAAAATCCAATTTTGATTTGAAAATTGCCAGGATTGGAGAATCCACCAGGACTCTGGGTAAGATTTTCAATGGTTAATTCCCTTCCCTGTCAGAAAGCACACCTAATTTCCAATCTGAATTTGTCTAGCCTTACTTCCAGCCATAGGCTGATGTTATACATTTGTCTTCTAGATTGAAGAACCTGTTACCAAGTATTTGTTTCCCATGTAGGTACTTCTGGACTGGGATCCTCACCCTCTAACCTTTTCTGAGTGCTTTGTGTCTGTCACGACAAGGCTGGTTTTCGAAGCCTGGCATCCTTCTTGGGGCTCTGCTGACTCCTCTCAAGTTTTTCGTCCTCCTTCTTGAGCTATGGACCTCAGAACTGGACACACAATTCCAGCAGTGGACCCCTCCAGCACCTCCATGTAGGGGCAGCCAGGGGGCTCTGCTCTCGTGCTGCCCCTGCCCCAAGTGCAGACCCCCGCAGACCCCGTGGTGCCTGCAGATGGGGCAGCATGCAGAGCTGCCTGGCTACGCCTCTGCGTAGGAGCTGGAGAAGGGACATGTTGCTTCTTCTGGGAGTCCCTTGAGGTAAGCACTGCCTGGAGCCCGCAGCCCTGAGTCTCCCCCTGTGCCACAAACCCCTGCCCCAGCCATGAGCCCTCTCCCGGCCTCCAAACCCTTCAGTCCCAGCCCAGAGCACCCTCCTATACCCTAAACCCTTCATCCCCAGCCCCACCCCAGAACCTGCACCCCCAGCCGGAGCCCTCACCCTCCCCTGCACTCTACCCACTGTCCCAACCTGGAGCCCTCTCCCATCCTCTGAACCTCTCAGTCCCAGCTTGGAGCACCTCCTACACCCCAAACTCCTCATCCCCAGCCCCACCCCAGAGCCCTCACCCCCACCCCTCCCATCCCAGCCCGGATCCCCCTTCCACAGCCTGAACTCCTCATTTCTGACCCCACCCCGAAGCCCTCACCCCAACCCGAATTTTGTGAGCATTCATGGCGCACTATACAATTTCTATTCCCAGATAGAAAAAGAGGACTTGTGGCACCTTAGAGACTAACAAAGTTATTTGAGCATAAGCTTTCGTGAGCTACAGCTCACTTCATCGGATGTGGCCGTCAGGCCAAAAAAGCTCAACCACCCTGGTCTAGTCCAGGCTGCTAGAGCAATGTAATAGCAGCATTTTAAGTGCAGACAGCCTAAGAGTGAGACTAGATCCGGCCCAGGCACTAAGACAGCAGCAATGATAGCACACCGGTGCTTGCGTAGATGGGAGGATTCGAACCTGCGCAGGGAGACCCCAATGGATTTCTAGTCCATTGCCTTAACCACTCGGCCACAACTACCTGATGTATGGTTATTTCCTGACACTGTGATTCTGTTCTCACTGAACTGTCACTTCAAATTGTTTGCTCAGATCGGCTTTCCCAGCACACTCACGGCTGTGCGGTTGTGTAAGTGTGTCCATGGCTGAACAGCGAGATTTCCTGCCCATTTCCCTTCCAGCTGGAGCGTGATTAGAGTGTGTTTGCGTTAGCGACATCACTGTAGATTGTTGTTTGTTCCCCACTCTGACAATTCAAATCTTTCCTATTTAAATCTCCAGCATATCATTCCAATAGCCGGGGCCAGGATTTTTTGGGGGCACTGTCAGGGCAGAAGGTGGCCACGTCCCCTCTGTCTGACCACTGCCATTGCAGGAGAGACAGGTTCACTGGAATTGAATGCCCTGGCTCAGACAAGAGACACAGGGAGGTTTTGCTGTACATGGATCTGTGCAAAGGAAATTGTGTCTCTGTGTGAAATTGAGGCAGGAAATGAGACATCCCCATGGTTGCCCAACGCCCTAAGGAATGTGGGTGAAGGACTTGGGCTGAGAAATGATTTAACATAGAAATCCTGTTCTCCTGCTCTGGGAACAGGAACGGGACTGTCTGAATTGTCAGAGTGGGGAACAAACAACAATATACAGCGATGTCGTCAACACAAACACACTCTGATCATGCTCCAGCTGGAAAGGAAATGGGCAGAAATTCTCGCTCTTCAGCCATGGACACGCTTACACAACCACACAGCCGTGAGTGTGCTGGGGAAGCTGGTCAAACAATTTGAAGTGACAATTCAGTGAGAACAGAATCACAGTGTCAGGAAGTAACCATCCATCAAGTAGTTGTGGCCGAGTAGTTAGGGCGATGGACTAGAAATCCATTCAGGTCTCCCTACGCAGGTTCGAATCCTGCCAACTACGGAAGCACTAGTGGGTTGTCGTTGCTGTTATCACGGTGCCAACTGGGGCCAGATCTCATCTCAGTCTTAGGCTGGTGACACTGCTCTAGCACTTTGGAGTAGACCGGGGTGGATGAGCTTTTTGTTCCCGGCCAATGGGAGCTGCAGAGGTGGTGCTTGGGGTGGGGGCAGCATGCAGAGCGGAATCCCCTGGCTGCCCCTACGAGTAGGAGCCAGTGGGGTCCATCCCACTGCCTCCAGACCCCCAACCCTGTTCCTGGCTGAAGTACTGGAGTGGGGCAAGCCTCAGACCCCGCTCCCCAGCAGGAGCTCAAGGGCCAGATTAAAACAGCTGGTGGGCTGGATCCGGCCCATGGGCCATAGTTTGCCCACCCCTATCCTAAGGAATGTGGGTGAAGGACTCGGTCTGAGAAATGATTTAACAGGGGTTTGTATCAATTTCTTGCCCTGATTAAAATCTATGGCTAAAAGGCAGCCATTGTTGTTAGTACTTGTACCTGTGTAGGGGCACGCCAGTGGGTGTCAAGTCCATTGCCTTAACCAGGGGTAGTTGATTATTTTATCAAGATCCAAATTTCCTTGTCAAGGTATAGTGAAGTTTTAGTGGGGGAGGTCTAGGTGGGAAACACTATTTCACGAGGAGGGTGGTGAAGCACTGGAATGGGTTCCCTAGGGAGGTGGTGGAATCTCCTTCCTTAGAGGTTTTTTCAGGTTGGCCTGGCTGGGATGATTTAGTTGGGGATTGGTCCTGCTTTGAGCAGGAGGTTGGACTAGATACCTCCTGAGGTCCCTTCCAACCCTAATCTTCTATGATTGTAAGGTCTAGACTCCAGAAAAAATAATACACTGATGATAATAAGAAGTATATAAAAAGATTTTGCAGTCACTTGGGGCTTACCTGTGATGAGTGTGTCGTGTTTCAGTCCTTGTATCTGGCGTCACTGCCTTTCCCTTTCGCCTTGTCGTTTACCAAGGGTAAAACTAAACATCTCTTTGGACACAAGGGAGTGTTTGTGTTCATTCCTGCGAGCTACACAAGGGTTTGATGTAGCTGCCTTCAATCCTCTGGCTCTGCCAGGTTAAGGAACAATTCAGGCTGTCACTGAACTGAAGGAGGGAGATGATTTTTTGACTGGGCAGCACCCATCCTCTTAAAGGTGTTTGTCTGGCAGGCGGCCCTGGTTCCCAGGTTTCTCCTGAGGGAAGAAAGTTTCTATATAAAAGACCAAAACTTTTAAGGGAGAGGCGGGAAAGGTGATGGCCACATGATGGGGCCAGTATGAACCACAACATGGTTCTTTTATGTGGGATGACGCTGAACACTGACTGATCTCCACTCCCTTGTATTTGAAGAGATGTTTAATTTAGCCCTTGGAAAACTACAAGACTAGAGCACTAACTAACCCTTCAGTCCGAGCGTAACCAACATAAAATTGCTTTAATGAATTGTAAAAAACCCAAACCCAGTTAATTTAAATGTGAGCTGCCTGGTGTTAATGGCTGGTTTCCCCAGGTCAGTTCCAAACGTTCTTCTAGAAACGCCCTGGGTTCCCTCATGCCTCGGGGGGAACTAAAGGGAATCGTCCCGTGCTGCCCTTGGGTCCAGGCTGATTTTTCAGGGGAAGGGACGTGGAATTGACTTGTTTGCTGTCGAGAAGGGAGCCAGGCCAGTTCTGGGGGAACAAGAACTTCCAGCATCTTCCCAGCCCAACCCAGGCTCCTGGGGACCCTGCATGTCCGACTCTGGAGTGTGGAGAAGGAACAATTGAGGCAGAGGACAGACAGGGCTGGGCAGATGCCAGGAGCTCAGCACCAGAGGCCTGTACTGGCTCCCTCCTCAGCAGCAAACAATCAGTCCCCACTCTCGGGACAGCAGCCTGGGGCTAAGGGCAGCACCCAGTGCGGGGTTCTCGTCTTGCTCCCACTGGGGTGAGCAGGGACCTGGGGGTGTTTCTTGCAGAGCAGTTGGAACTGATTTGGGAAAACAGCTTTTAATAACGGGCAGCTCACGTTCAGACTAAATTTGGTGACAATTTTCTTTATAATATAAAAATTCATACGTAACCGGGCAACAATTATTGGAACTCTTTTCTCCTAGTGTTCCCGGCCATAGAAAGAAACGGCTTTTTGGCTTTTCATGATACGGGAGTCAGGTTCCTTCACTATTTAGAGGCCACACAAGGGGCTGTCACGTGCCCTGCCCCTCCAGTATCAAGAGGTATGAGTTGTCTCTGCTGGGAGAAGTAGTTTGTCCCCCACTGTCATATTCTTTGGAAGGGGGTGACCTGACTCCATAGCAGACGACCGCTCTCCCTCCCCTGCCCCTGGAGGGAGGGGAAATCCTTTACCCACGTCTCCAGCTCCCTTCCTTCCTCAGCTGCAGGAGATCTCTAGGTGTGTTAAAAACAGCCTGGCAGTTCTGGCCAGCGAGTGGTTGGAGGTGGCTCTGCTATAGGGACTCTAGGAAGTGACACAAAAAATGTCAGGACCCCCTTTGTGTGCGGGATTGTCTGGGCAGGAAGAAAAGGCCGCTGTCTCTTAGCAAGAACCAGCCACGTCATGGCTCGGTGCTGGACGTGCAACGAGCACAGACTCCTCACTCAGCCTGCAGTAACCCGTCTGCATTGCTCCTTCCTCAGCCAGCCCCAGCGAGCTTGTCTCAGAGACACAGGCTGCTTGGTCTCTGGACAGCTCCCCAGTGCCCGTGACCCTTAGATTCAGGACACCCAGCAGGACCTGGGGGTGGCTCCTCTCTCAAAGGGCTGGCAGGCTCAGGCCAGGCCAGGTTTAGGGTTCACTGTCTACTTACCTAGATGCCAGGGAAACCCACAGTCCCTTTGTGAGTCAGGAGAGGGAGGGGTCTGGGCCCAGCTGAGCTGTGCAGGGAGAGGGGGCAAGACGGGCTGGGGGCTGCTTGGCTCTACTTGGGTTTTTGAAACTGACAGGAGACTTTGAAAACGTGTAGCCAGAGCGAGACTCTGGAGGGAGCAGAACTAGGGTTTGTTACTAGAAGAAATTCAGATCAATGAGGTGCAAGAAACACAGCAAAGGGTCGTGCAGAGAAAAGGGGCCTGGAAGGGGGAAGAAAGCTGCTAACTTCTTCCTGGGAATTCAGTGGGGGTTTCTTGTCCTTCTCCCTTTAACAAAGACACCCTGCAGGGAGGTGGCAAAAACTCACCCCCAGGAGAATGACTTTGAATCTTTTTCCTTTCCTTCTTCCCACCTTTGCCAGTGCAGACAGGAAGGACATGCCCCAAAGCGAAACCCCAGAGCCAGCCCCCTGAATGCTAGCCAACTTGCATTGGGATCCAAGCTTCCCAGCTTGGGTCTGTTTGAGAGAAAGACAACTTTCTCTCAAACCCCCCTGCCCAGTGATCACCCCCCTGCCCGGTGATCCTGCTGCTAAAATTTTGGAATTAAGGAGTCATGGAGTCCCCGGGCGATACTCTGGAAATGCTCCCTATGAAGCCAGGCAGGACTCTGGGGAAGTCTCCTCTCTGGGAGCAGACTGTCTGCAGGGCAAACAGCGCAAACGGCTTCCCCCTTCCTGGGTCTGACCTCGGAGCATTCAGCATCCTCTGACCCTCCATGCGCTTCCCACAACGAGTCCGCCCAGGCAGGGTCCTGGGGAAGCCAGAGGGTCCTGCCCCCCAACTTCGCAGTCAGACATGATCTCAGCCAGCCAGTAAAACAGAAGGTTTATTAGACGACAGGAACACGGTCTCACACAGAGCTTGTAGGTACAGAGAACAGGACCCCTCAGCTGGGTCCGTTTTGGGGAGCAGTGAGCCAGACAACCCTGTCTGCACTTCACTCCATGTCCCCAGCCAGCCCCAAACTGAATCCCCTCCAGCCCCTCCTCCTCTGGGCTTTGTCCCTTTCCCGGGCCAGGAGGGCACCTGATTCCTTTGTTCTACAACCCTTTAGCTCTCACCTTGCAGGGGGGAAGGGCCCAGGCCATCAGTTGCCAGGAAACAGGGTGTCGGCCATTCTCTGCATCCAGACCCCTGCACACACCTGCCCTCTAGGGCTCTGCAATGATCCCATCACCTAGATACTTAAGAACTGCCTAGGGGTAACTGAGGCACCCCGACAGTATTCAGAGAAAACATTAAGAACAGTCCCTCTTCATCACATCTCTCCTCCCTTTGAGACCGAACTGAGCGAGGTCACTTTAGCCAGTGACCTGGGGAAGTTCGACCCCACCAATGTTTCCATGCATGCCGCAGCATCTCTCCCATTCCTTAGCATCAGCTTGCATCAGCCCCACACCCCGCCCTGTGTCTGAGGCATCAGTGAACACTATAAAGGCCTTGACAAAGTCGGGGTTTACCAGATTTACCGGGCCCTGGATTAGAGCCTCCTTCAATGCACAGAAAGCCCTCAGGCACTGCTTGGTCCAGACCAGCTTCCTGGTTTCCCCTTCTTACATAGCTTAGTGATGGGGGCAGCTAGGGAGCTCAAGTGGGGTACAAACCTCCAGTATCCCAATAAAGGTCTGGTCCTGTTTCTTGGCCTTGGGAACAGGCCACTCTCTGATTATCTCCACCTTACACTTTTCAGCTTTTACAATCAGTCCTGCCTCCTTGAGGCAGCCCAGCACCCTCTTCACCTGGGACACAGACTGTTCACTTACAGAACTAGCATGGAGACATTCCTAGATAAAAGGTTAGAAGTCTTCTCCTTCCCTTTGCCACACACAAGTTCAGGAATCTTTTCCTTCTTGCTACAGGGTTCCACACCCTCAGTAGGTAACACAATCAAATCACCTTTCTGCTCTCCTTGTGCCCTGGCTAGGATCTCACCCTGATCAGACAGAGTTGCTACAGCCTTTCCCAACCACACACTAGCAACAGGGAAAATACAAGCACCAGAATTGTCTGATCTCTGGGATTTTGCTAGGACACTAACTGGATGCGACCCAGTTACAGCACCATTCTCCTGAGCAGACACAAACTTAGGACCCTTCCCTTCCTGGGCTTTAGCTGAATCCAGAACCAACTCTGAGACAACTGCACTATCCTCAACCATCACAGGCTGAAAGGCCCCTTCTGTCTGCTCCACAGACAGAGAAGAGCCGGAGACACTTTCTCCTTTACCAGACACACAGCTTGGGATCTCATTCCCCTGGTCCCAGCACACAGGGCTGTTCACAGACAACTGCTTGGAGACTGGGGTAGCTCCCTCCATAGGCAAGTCAATACCCCTGACAGACACAGGCACTTTTCCTTCACTGTCACACTTCTCCATCCAGGTAACAGGTAAGGTCCAAGACACTGATCTTCCACTCTCCTCACCTTCCCACCCTGCTGACTATACAAAGCCATCAGCTCACAAGGCTGCCTAGCCTCATCCAAACTTTCCTTACCAAGCACCTTGTCACTCCCAACGGATAAACTGCTGCTCTTCTCACTACCCTGAGCTACTTCCAGGAAATCGCAGTTACCTTTCTCAGGTTCCCTTTTACAAGCTGTGCTCTCCAAGCTCTGTTGTCCTTCCCGTACCAACCTCTGCTTCCACAAGGAACTAGATGTTAAATTCACTGAGAGACGACAAGTCCTATCCAAAGTGTCTAGAGATGAGTAGACCTGCCCTCCCCTGCATCCTCGAGAGAGTAACTACCCAGCTGTTCTGCTCGGCAGACTCTTCCTTCTCGCTGGCTGGGCCTAAGGTCACAGCCCTGCTGAGCCCTGTCCCTGGTTGCTCCCTCCCTGCCATGAGATCACTTCCCAGCAGCGCCTCTGGACAAGGCAACCGGCCTGGATCCTCTCCCAAAGAGACACAGTCACCCCCCAACAGGGTCTCACAGCCGATGTCCTGGAGAACCCCAACGACCAGCCAGCCCCACCCCTCCTGGGTCTGCACAGGGATCTGGGCCATAGGCAGGGCGAGGGGCTTCATCCCTGGGACCTTCACCCAGCTCACACAGCCCCTCAGCATCTGGTGGGGCTGCACCATTCGGGGCCTGACAACCGTTCTCTCTGTCCCAGGATCTCGCCATCCCAGGAATGTCTCCCCATCGACCATCATCTTCCGCTCCCACTGTGGGTCCAAGGGGCCTGACCCAAGAGACTCCACACAGACATATATGCCGGGACCAGGAGTGGGAGCCTGTCCACCTCCCCACCCATCTGGCTGACAGAGTCTATGGCCTTGGGACCCAGCAAGGGAGCTGGACACCGGGGCTTTTCCACAGGATCCCCCTTCTTCAAATCTCCAGCCTGCTCAAAGGAAGTGAGGTGGGCATCCACATCCCCCCCTCCTTAACCGGGGGCAGCAATTTAGTCTCGAGGTTCCCTCCGGAACTGGCACCCCGGGGTCTATCCCCACTCACCCCGGGAGGTCCCCTATGCCTCTCCGCTCCACCATCGCCAGTTCATGTTGCTGCTGCTTCTGCAGCTCTTTCTCAGGCTCTCGCGGTCTCTCACGATCCTCTCGCTCTCTCGGACTCAGCTCCAATCCTGTCCGTCTCCGATCCCCTGATGGGGAACCTGATCGTGAAGACCCCCGTCTGGTTGGGGACAGGAGTCTTGGGGATGCCTGGCTCCCACTCCAGCTGCTCCCAGATCCTGCTGTAGCCCCATTTGGGTCAGGAATCTGCTCCTTAGAGTGATCATCCTCCTCCAGCTGCACGATTAACTGTGCCTTGGTGAACTTTCCAATGCCCAACCCTCTCTTTCTGCACAGGGTTACAATGTCCTTCTTAAGGAGACGGTGACAGGCCCTCACTCCGCTGTTCCCAAGTTGCTGTGGACTCGTGCATCTGTGTGCTCTCAGCTCCCCACGGTTTCCAGGGAGAACCCCTAGTGTGACAGCCCTTCTCCAGGTCACCACCTCTCTCCCAGGGTCGAGCCGCAGGCTCCTCTGCCCCTGGGATCGCTCGCCACAGTCCCCAGGGGAACCCTGTTACTGCTACAGTCCTTCTCTCTCCCAGGGCCAAGCTGCAGGCTCCTCTGCCCCCGAGACTGCTCACTGCAGTCCCCAGGGGGACCCCATTACTGCACAGTCCTTCTTGCTGGTCACACATTCCCAGGTGTTAACTGCCCCCCAAAACTGCTCCTCTCTGAGCCTTCAGCATGCCTGGTCCTCATCAATACCCCTTCGTTTTACTGCTCTCCTGTCACTTACTGCAGGAAGCGCGATCCACGGGGTGCAGTACATCCCACCTCTGCCACCAGTTGTCACGGAGTCCCTGGGCGATGCTCTGGAACTGCTCCCTACGAAGCCAGGCAGGACTCTGGGGAAGTCTCCTCTCTGTGAGCAGACTGTCAGCAGGACACACAGCTCACCTGGCTTCCACCTTCCTGGGTCTGACCTCGGAGCATTCAGCAACCTATGCCCCTCCATGCGCTTCCCAAAGTGAGTCTGCCCAGGTGGGCTCCTGGGGAAGCCAGAGGGTCCTGCACCCCAACTTCACAATCAGACGTGACTCTCAGTCAGCCAGTAAAACAGAAGGTTTATTAGATGACAGGAACATGGTCTAATACAGAGCTTGTAGGTACAGAGAACAGGACCCCTCAGCCAGGTCCATTTTGGGGGGCAGTGAGCCAGACTGCTAGCTGGTTAATATCTAGGTGGCAGCCTGAGCCTATCCCCTTTATATTGATTAAATACTCCTGGGGGAATTCTGCACCACTGCACCATGCAGAATTTTGCAGAATTCCTGTCTTCCATGCAGAATTTCTGTCCACTAGGGTGGACTCTTCCAGCTTGTAGGGCCTGGGAGACCCTGCCACACCATGTCCCCTGATGGGACAGTAAAGAAGTTGCAGGGAATAAAGGCTCTGGGGTGCTGGTGTTTGGGCCAAGGGCTGCCCCATTGCTGGGCTCTGTGGGGAGGGGACTGCTGATGTCTGGGGGCTGCCCCGCGGCTGGACTCTGCAGGGAGCGGGTTTTGGTGTCTAGGCCAGGGGATGCCCCACAGCTGGGCTCTGGGGGGATGGGAGTGCAGATGTCTGGGCTCTGGGGGCCCCACACACACCCCCCAACTGTTGTAGGGATTTCTTTAACTCTCCACTCCTGGGGGAATCATTTTTTGCTGTTGTCTGTGTTTGTTGACAGGTATTTTGAAATAAATTACCAAAATAATTGAAACAGGAGCGATTATATTGTTATTTTGACAAATCAAATATACAGAATTTTAAAATATTGTGTAAAGAATTTTTAATTTTTTGGCACAGAATTCCCCTAAGAGTAACTAAAGGGCAAAAAAAACCTCATTAATGCAGAGTTAAGGTTACCCAGTTGAATGCTGTCTGCCTTCAGAACCTCAGCTTCTGAAAAACTCACACGTCTGAAAACTAGGACTCAAAGTTAAGGTTGCCCACACAACCTTAACTCTGCCCTCTTTCAGTCATTCCCCAATGTTCCCCCCAACCACAAAGATCTTCACTCTGCCAACACCACAATGGCTGAAAGGCACAATCTCTTCACCTCCGTTTACAACCTCCGAACTAGACCCCCAACTTCAGATGGGCCTGAGCAGACACAACCCCAAGCCAGGGCAAGCCAGATGGGAGTGGTGACTAGCCCTGACCATTACAGTGAAAGCAGAGAAATCCACAACCAATCCACCCCTACTTAGAGATACCATGAATCCCTCATGAGGCAGACACTGCCTCAGCCCATCTCTCCCCTCCCAGCTCCCTACTCCTGAAAGCCTGCGTTGGGGAGCTCATTTTCCCTTGTGATGCTCTGAGCCCCCAAAGATGCAGTGGGAGCTGAGATGGGTTCCCTCCCCACCCCCCCAGCTGCTCTGTACCAAAGGGTTAACAGAGAGGGAGCTGATAAGGCTCTGACTTGGACTGGCTGATCTCCACCCAGATGCTCTATGGTTCTGAGCCGGGAGCTTATTGAAAGACATGATTTGCTATACATTTTAATGAAATGTATAAAACAAATAAAATGAAGAAGCTCACAAAACGTAAACTATTCTTAACACCACTCAGCTAGCTCTGTATAAGTCACTTTCAGTTTCATATAAAATTAAATTCTAGAGCCAGATCCATCTGATTAATCAAAAATCAGGAGAGGAGATTCCCCCGTCGCTTTCTCCTCTGATCCATTCAAACCTGCCTCACTCTACAGCACTTCATTATGATGGAATTGTGTTATTGACAAAAAACAACAAAAAATATCATTGTCGTAATAGGGGAAAACTACCAAACTTCTCCTGTGCAAACGATCCCAGCTCAGCAGGAAAAAGCCCAGAAGTTGCTCTGTCAATAGATTTAAATGGGGAATGATTGCACTGTGTTTAGGATCCATTGGAATTCCCCATCCAAGTCTGGGACACTCATCTCCAGCCCTAACGAGTTGGATTTAGGATCAAATTGCTATTAAGTGCAGAGACTCTTTGGGAGATGGAGGGGTAGAATATAGGTGGATAAACTCCACTGTGGCTCAGACGGACGCCAGCGCTGCTGGAGCGAGCGGGCCTAGTGACAGTGATGGGGAAGGAGGGAATCCTGGCAACTCACCCCATTTCCTTCCGGTGTTGTAGAGGCCGAAATGATACATTTCTCCCACTCCTGTTCCTCCTCTTTGTTATATTGAAATAGATTTTCAATTCGGAAAATGGTAAAAAAACCCAAACAACCGGCTGCTCAGCACAACCTGGACCAACATGAGAACAACTGGGATGAGACAATTTGTCGCCAAAGGGGGAACTTGGTGACCAACAATTGTTCTGCTAGTGCTGTGACAATATACACGTGATGCTCAGGGCCTGTCTAGACTATGAAAATTAGTGTCAATTAGGACAGGTCAAAGGGGAAGGTGCGAGCTAAACCCAGCCCCTGTGCATGGGCTGTGTCAGCACTGCACATATAGCGGGATGTTTACACTAGGATAGCTACCTCCAGCAGGCCGACTCTATGGAAAATCCTAGAGGAGAAAGCCCAGGTTGATTTTGGCTAAGTGTAGCTACTTGAGATCACCCCTATTTCCCACACCTGGGGCTGATGGACACTCCTGGCTGGAGGGACACACACTCCCATGAGCCACAGGAGAAAGGAGTTGATAGAAAGGACCACAGGATTCACACCAGAGAAGGGCGATCTGCAAAACAAAAAGCGGTCAACTCACCCCGGGGAACTGAGAGAACAGGGTGACACAAATGATGCAAACAGCCCTAAAAAGTCACTATGTGGGAATTAGAAAATGTCTTTTAAAAAAATATATATATTTTCTCTGCACAAAATTTTTTTGGTGCGTCTCTATCCTGTGAAATCGCTGATGTCTATTAAGGTGTGAGGTCTGGATTAAACTTTTCCTGTACTCACAGACTGTTCTCGTGTGTGGATCCTCCGATGAATAATAAGACTTGAGCTTTGAGTGAACTTTTTATCACACTCACGGCATTCATAGGGGCACTCTCCCATGTGCATTCTCTGATGATTAATAAGGTCCGATTTAAAAGTGAAGCTTTTCCCACACTCAAAGCATTCATAGGGTCTCTCTCCTGTGTGGATCCCCTGATGTCTAATAAGGGATGAGCTCTCAGTGAAACTTTTCCCGCACTCGCAGCACTCATAGGGTTTCTCTCCTGTGTGGATTCTCCGATGTTTAATAAGACCTGAGCTCTGAGTGAACTTTTTCCCACACTCGCAGCATGTATAGGGGCGCTCTCCTGTGTGGATTCTCTGGTGATTAATAAGGCCTGAGCGCTGAGTGAACTTTTTCCCGCACTCACAGCACTCATAGGGTCTCTCTCCTGTGTGGCCTGCCTCATGTTTAAGAATGTTTGATTTCTCACTGAACTGTTTCCCCCACTCACAGCATTCATAGGGGCGCTCTCCCGTGTGGATTCTCTGGTGATTAATAAGGCCTGAGCGCTGACTGAACTTTTTCCTGCACTCTCGGCACTCATAGGGACTCTGTTCTATGTGGCCTCTCTGATGTGCCCTAAGGTTTGATTTCTGACTGAACTGTTTCCCGCACTCGCGGCATTCATAGGGGCGCTCTCCTGTGTGGACCCTCTGATGTTTATTAACGTCTGATTTGAAAGCAAAGCTTTTCCCGCACTCACAGCATTTATACGGTCTCTCTCCTGTGTGGATCCTCTGATGTCTTATAAGGGATGAGCTGCGAGTGAAGCTTTTCCCGCACTCACTGCACTCATAGGGTCTCTCATCTGTGTGGCTTGCCTGATGTTTAGTAAGGTTTGATTTCTCACTGAACTGTTTCCCGCACTGACAACATTCATAGGGTCTCCCTCCTGTGTGACTTGTCTGATGTTTCATAAATTTTGATTTCTCAATGAATTGTTTCCCACACTCAGAGCATTCATAGGGGCGCTCTCCCGTGTGGATCTTCTCATGCTTAAATAGGGCTGAGCTCTGAGCGAACGTTTGCCCGCACTCACAGCATGTATAGGGGCGCTCTCCTGTGTGCATTCGCTGATGATTAATAAGAACTGAGCTCTGAGTGAACTTTTTCCCGCACTCACAGCATTCATAGGGTCTCTCTCCTGTATGGATTCTCTGATGTCTAGTAAGGGTTGAACTCCGAGTGAAGCTTTTACCGCACTCACAGCACTCATAGGGTCTCTCTCCTATATGGATTCTTTGATGTCTAATAAGGGTTGAACTCCGAGTGAAGCTTTTCCCGCACTCACAGCACTCATAGGGTCTCTCTCTTGTGTGGCTTGTCTGATGTGTAATAAGGTTTGATTTCTCACTGAACTGTTTCCCACACTCACAGCATTGGTAGGGGTGCTCCCCTGTGTGGATCCGCTGATGTCTAACGAGGGTGGAGTTCAGAGTGAAGTGTTTCCCACACTCAGTGCATGTGTTTTTTCTCTCTCCTGTAAGTATTCCCTCCTGGGTCATGATTTCCTTGGAGTCCTGGTGAGGCCCCTGACAATTAATGGATTTGCCCACTTTCTCCCTGGGCTGGTTTCCCTGCTCCCTCTCTGGCCTGTGCTGGCTCTCACAGGCTTTCCCCTTCACACGACACCTGGACACATTCCCTTTCGATCTTTGAGATAATCCCCCATGTGCTTCCACTTGCTCAGCATCTTCCTGCTCAGGATTCTGCTCCTCGTTCTCATTCACCATCCCAGCACCTGTTAGGACAGAGAGAGATACCTGAGAAATTGGGGTGGAAAACAGGAAACCAAACCACAATTAGAGCTGGAGAGAGAGGAAAAAAAAATCCTGATAGTGAATTATCCTAAACTCTTCTCCTTTGGGGAGAGAGGAGGGGAACAATTCTGCCTAAACATCCCATCAGGGAGGGAGCTGCTGCCGGGTGTCAGCGAGGATGGGTAGGAAGCCGTGAGCAATAGCTGCCCATAGGGTGCAAGGCCTCCTGGGGATACTCCTGAACTCCAGAGCTCCCAAGGCCTTTTTAGGGAGTCGCAGGTATTTCTTTCAGCCACGGAGTGTTATTGAATTGGTTTAAGAATCCCTCACCTGCACAGGCACCTCTCGGAATCGCTCCATCCTCAGAGTCTTGGAGATCCATCACAACGGATCCTCCCCTCGTTCCAGCTGGGAGATCATGTCAGGTTTGGAAATGGGAAACCCTGCTCAGGGGATAGAAAACAAAGGAGATCAGGGGAGTTAATGGGACATTTCTTACCAAGAAGAGTCTATCTGTTTTACCCCAGCCCATTTTAAAGCACTCAAATCCTGGAGGCAGCTCCCCAGGGGCAGGACACTCTGCGTATGAGGGATTTAACCATTCCCATCTCTGCTGGGAACACACACAGCCAGACACTCCCGTGACATTGAGCCAGAAAGGGGCAAGCAGCTCACAGACTAAATGACCCAAATTCAACCTTTAGAGACATGCTAGAAAAGTATGTAAATGGTAATTAGGGCTATTCCTTAAAAATAGCTAACATGCCATGTCCCATAGACTAGAGCTCTGAAATGCAAACAGGTATTGTGAGAGAATTGGAGGTAATACTAATTGTATGCGTTTACTTACATCTTGTTAGATGGTAACCATGTAAAACAGACAGTTCCTATCTGTCACTATATCTATTGATTCATCTAAATGTTAATATTCCCTTTTGATCTCTGAAACTTGGGTGTAATAATGTCATCATCTGCATTTCTCTTTGAAGTTTGTAATAAATAGTCTATGAACTGCTCATTGGAGAATTACCTTAGGCAGACGAATGCAACTAGTTACCTGTGTATCCTTAGGAAATAGGGGGTTTTATTTCAAGCCACAATGCCTCACCTAAGGAACGCAGGCTGTCAAGAGGCTGCAGGAGAGCTATAAAAAGAACTCTTGCGCCCTGATCTTGTTATCTCAGATCTGCTTAAGCTTCATCATGGGAAGTTTGAGTTGCAAGGCTCAGGTCCCCAGCTCCAGTCTGGGTCACCCCGATACTGGGCACTGGACTGTAAGTTATGGAACTAGTTCTGGGATGACTATTTACAACTCTGAAGCTCACCATGAAATTATGAAACTGACCTAAGAACTCAACTCATATCTGCCTGGATCATGGTCTTTTAACCAATACTCTCTCTCTCTCTCTTTTCTTTTTATTAAGTCTTGTTTAGTTAATAAGAATTGGCTGCAAGTGTGTATTTGTGTAAGATCTGAACTATTCACTGACCTGGGGGGTAATGCGTCCGATCCTCTGGGATTGGTAGAACTTTTTATAGGATGAACAAGATTTTCAATAATCCTCATCATATTTGACTTGGCTGTGGGTGGGAGCCTGAGGCTGGATTGTTCCAAGGGAACTGTGTTTCTGGCTTCTGGGTAAGCAGGAAGGTATTGTAGAAGCCGTTTATGGCCATTCAGGGAAGGGTTATTGGTCCAAATATGGGTCTGTTTGAACACAAGGTTCCTGAAATACAGCCCTGCCACCAGAGACAGCTTTTTACAAAATCATCTTGCTCTTTTAACATTTCACTGCACACAGCTGGGGCTGAAACCACGGTTCTCCTTGTTCCCTGACAGATCTCGGTCACTTGGCATTTATCTCAGTACGTAGCCCCCACTGCCTCTTTGGGAAACCAGGACTGAAAAAGTCAATACCTGTAGGATTTGGAGTTTCAGAACAGCACAAACCAAACTGGTGAGTCACGGACATTGAAATGCAGACGTGCTGCAAGACTAAGTCCCTGTTAACTGCTAGAGGGTTTCCCGCAATCTGCTGTCACAGTAAAGGGTTGACTTAAGGGGATGTGCTGTGGCCATTGAACCTAAACTACACCCATGAATTTGAGATTGAGCCCTACCTCTGGTAACTTTCAGATGATTACGGGGCTGGAGCACATAATTTATGAGGAGAGGCTGAGGGAACTGGGATTATTTAGTCTGCAGAAGAGAAGAGTGAGGGGGGATTTGATAGCTGCTTTCAACTACCTGAAAGGGGATTCCAGAGAGGATGGATCCAGACAGTTCTCAGTGGTAGCAGACAACAGAGCAAGGAGTAATGGTCTCAAGTTGCAGTGGGGGAGGTTTAGGTTGGCTATTAGGAAAAACTTTTTCACTAAGAGGGTGGTGAAGCACTGGATTGGGTTCCCTAGGGAGGTGGTGGAATCTCCTTCCTTAGAGGTTTTTAAGGTCAGGCTTGACAAAGCCCTGGCTGGGATGATTTAGTTGGGGATTGGTCCTGCTTTGAGCAGGGAGTTGGACTAGATGACCTCCTGAGGTCCCTTCAAACCCTGATATTCTATTCTATTCAGACCATGTGTGCTCTGCATTTTTCTTGCTTTTTGCAGAAGTTCCTCTTGGAAGTTTTCCCTCTGATACCAAAATGTTTGTGTTAAAAGTAATAGTTTAAAATGCTCTGAAATCTACATGCAGACTCTTGTTCGGTCTGCACTTAAAAGTTTTGCCAGTGTAGCTGTATCAATTACGGGTTTGAAAAATCACACCAATGTTCCCTCAAATATTTTCCATCCATGTGCGGGTTGAATTTTGTTATGCGCAGCACCAATATCCAGGTATGTGCAGATGTGTGCCACCAGTGCAAACAAAAACCCTAGATATAATATATATTCTTAAACAGTTCATAGGTATGGAGGAAGAAGAAAAAATATTAAAACAAGGGATAATTATCAAGGTGCACTGCTTAAGATGTTTATTCAATATGAAATCAAATAAAAAGAAAATTGACATTGCCCTTGGAGTACATGTATTTTATCATCCTTTCTAACAACTCAAGCTAGTAAACACACCAAAATATGGCCTACTGAAAACAGCTATAGAAATAAAATAAAGCCATGGCCATTTAGTAAAAGCATAAAAAGTATGCACCGGAGACCCAATTTAATAACCTCCTCCTACCATAGAGAGTGACCACTAAATCTTCAGGGAAAGCTGCTCTCAAAAAATGAAGCATCTGCCAAAACACTAGCATGCTACGGACTTTTGCAGTTCCCCAAACTATCCCTCTTGCATGCATAATATCTGCACGCACAGCTCAGCTTTAAGATGCTAAACAAATCTATGTGTCAACTAGAAACAGTCATGCTCTCATCGCATAGATTAATACAATATTGTCTGATACTGGAAAGGAGAGTAGAAGGTATTCACTCACGCTTATACCATTTCTATGGGATGTCAATTCTTAATTTGATGAATACTGCACACACATGGAACAGTAAAAATAAGTAATAAAGCAACACAGACAGCAAACAAAACCACAAACAAGTGACAACACTGAAAATACAAAGGGAAGTAAAACATCAACTGGCTGGTGATGCGTATTTTAAATGAGTATCTACGACCCACACTGTGCAAGTGCAACAGAGCCCTGTAGAAACAGGCAAAGTTCTCCTGTTTTCACATTGTGTGTGTGTGTGTCACCAACTCAAAAACTCAGAGTAGAAGCTCTGGAGCACATTGACATATGGTTTTGGAGTTTACAGACAGATCCCTGCTTCAGAGAGCTTGCAAATAAGGTCTTCATCCTACAAAACACCTAACGCCACAGCCAGTGCTTCCTACTTATGAGTCAATGAGAGTACTCTGACATGCCAGAACTATACCAGATGGAAACCATTAAGGCCAGATCTTTGCTAATACCTCTCCCCGGACAAATTCTAAAACTTAATGGGAATCACTAGTCTGAAATCCAACTCTAATTGAAAGGCCAAACAGCATCCATGGTAAAGTTCTTCCAGTTTTAACAATTTCCCATATATTGATTAGTAACACAGAATATTTTTAAAAAAATCATTAAGATCTTAGTTTTCAGATACCTCCAAAGAATTATGTTGTTAAAAGAATCCTTTTTTCTTTCTTTCTTACCTTAAGCCATTAACACCCATGTAAACTTTGTTTAAATGTAACCATGCCAATGTCACGAGCTAGGCCTAGTCACGTGCTTTTGCTCCAGTATTCATTCACTAAAGCCCCAATCCTGCAAACGCTTATGCATGGATGCCCTCCAGGCGTAACTGTTTGCAGGATCAGTATCTAAGAGAGAGTAAATAGCATGAAAGCAGCTTCTTAAAGCCACACTGTGCCCGCAAGGGCTGGGGGAGAAGATACCAGCGAAAGGAGGACACTCAGACCTAAGAATAGTAAACTATGCTTTACTGAAGGAAGGAAGAACTTGCGCTCCAGTCTGCTTGGGGAGCCCCTAGGATGTGCAGAGGGGCTGCAGGGGACTCTGGCCGTTCGGGACCGCTGACCAGGCAGGACTCTGCCGGGGGAGGGAGTCCTCTGCGGTGCTGTATTCTCTGCACTTATCTCGGGGTTACATACAGTCAACAGCTGGCTACATTCTTATATGTACAATTTATGCTTATTACATAAACTGACTCGTTTACAGGCAAAAATATGCTGAGCTAGGCTAAAATGTCTTTTGGCAGGGTCTGTCGGACAAAGTTAATTGAAACTGCCTGCGTCCTCCGCTTACATCCAGTCACATACTCAGTCCACCACTTAGCTCCTCGCCAGTCTTCCGCAACCTTGCCCCTACAGACACCAATCAAAATAAAATCACAGATCTATTTCTTTTAACCTTGGATTGCTGTACTTTACCCATCGGATCACTACAACAGAAAGATCAAAGTGTTTTTTTCAGTTTGTGGACTTGACAGCAGTTTAGAGCCTGATCCTGCGCTTATGAAGACCTCACTGCAACCTAATCTGCAGTCTGCACTCTTTAAAAATACTCATATAACCTCCTCAGAACTCTAGGAAGAGGACAGATTATTAACATGTATCTACAAAAGCAGCCTAAAGGCTTTACAATAAAAAAACGCCAGTACAAGTCAGATTCTGTATTAAGATCTGCTAATGCAGAATCCCTCAGCCCTCTTTACCTCTCTGCTCTGGATCTGTCTCCCTCCAGTCAAACTAAATCTTAGCCCAGTCTTTCTAACATCTCTGGCATATGTCCACCAGCTGTCAAATGAAATGCAACATGGCCCAAAACAAGCTCTTCATCTTTCTCTGCTGATACTAGGTGGAAAATATTTGGTCTAGAACTGCAGAGGGTTCACTGGTTTGTGTTTGCTCTATAATTCTAACAGTGGAAAATAGCGGGGGTGCCACATTATTCCTTCCCCATCCAATTATTCCTGGCATATTTCAGATCTCGGAATTATATCAACAATCAGTTGGTAATTAATACCAGCTCCTCACACCAGACTCATAGTTACCTCAACAACAAGAAAAGGCAAGATGTGCTTGGACTGATCTTGCTCTGATGCATTAATCAGATAATGGAAATTTCCCCAGCACCCCACCTCCCATGTAGCCACATTCCCCGCATACCCCAAAACGCCAGCAACCTGCCCAAAATCTTGGCACCCCAACCCACGTGCAGCTTACTCCCACCAGCCCCTCCACTCTCCAACCCATGCAGCCTGCTCCCACCAGCCCCCCCTCACCCTCCACCTCATGCAGCCTGCTCCCCTAGCCCAGCCTGGAGCTGAGAGTGAGTTCTGTATCTCCCCGGCACCGGCAGCTGCAGCCCAGCTGGAAGTCCGGACACCCTAAACTCCCCTCCGCAACCTCACTCTACCCACCCCCTATTTCCCACCCCCATAACCTCACCTTTTTCCATGTCCTGTCCAGGGGCACCTAATTAGTGGAGCCATGCCTGTGCGGCACATCTAATTAGGTGCATGGCCCTTCATTCTCTCATGGGCAGCTGCCCAGGGGTGCACCTTAGAGGGAACTATAGTGCTAACCATAATAGCTCGGATGGCAAAAGCTCTAGTACACACAGTCATAGTGGCAAAAAAAAAAAACACTGAATAAAATGAAGGTAATGAAATGCCTCTAAACTACATTAATGCAGAGTTAAGGAGGCCCACTGCTTCTTCCTGCCCTCCCAGCATATGGATGGGAGCTAAAGTTAAACCTCTGAAAACTAGGAAATGAAGAGTTAAAGTACATGCCATAATCTCTGCCCCTCCCTGGAGTTGGCACTTGCCACTGGGAGTGATTCAGTAAGGCTGGTGCTAAGGTTTACAAACTATGAAGGGAAGCAGAGCATTCTCCATCTCAGGAAGTCTTCAGGTCACGACTGGATGCCTTTCTGGAAGATGATTTAGTCAAACACAAGGTACTCAGCTCAACTCGGCAGTAAATGGATGAAATTCTGTGGCCTCCGTTAAAGAAGAGGTCAAACTAGATGACAGTGTTTGAGTTGCGTTGCACAGATGGGAATACTGGCATTTATCCGCATGCCCTCCAGCTGTGTGCACTCTGTCATCTCTAGCTATAATATGATGCTGGAGGGATTACTTGGAGCAGCTTGGCAGAGCTGTGACATGAAGAAAGGTGTGTGTGAAACTTGTGGCACCAAGTCTGCTTCATTTCCATGCTGAGTGTTGTAGGTTGTGTCAGTGAAGGTGCACAAGGACGTGTTCTTGTCACAGAGATTGTCAGCAGCCTGGTGGCATATGCGTAAAGAGAAGTTGTTAGACTTTGTGCTGTACTGCTCCTGTTCCCAAAGTGTTGTGTAGCAGGAGAGGGCAGAGGGCTAGTGTGTGTGTCACTGGCAAGTCGGGGTGATGCTGAAATAGGGCAGAGCGGCGGTGGCATTGTGGGGTGTCATGAACCGTAACTCCGCATTTCCCCTTCCAAGAACCGAAGGGACAGGAATCCTTACCCAGCGGGGTCACATTCTCATAGTTCTCCTGCATGACGTCTCTGCAGAGGGCTCTCTGAGCGGGGTCCAGCAGAGCCCCCTCTTCCCTGGTGAAATACGCAGCCACCTCCTCGAAGGTCACCGGCCCCTGAAAGAGCAAGAGTCCCACACTCAGGACCGGCTGCCCCACTATTCGTGGGGGAGAGGAGGCAACCAAATGGGAGCTCCGGGAGGCTGCTGTCACGAGTTCAAACCCCCCACAACGCTCAGAGCACCCAGGAAACACCAGGGCGAGGGGATGAAGAGGGAGCCCCGTGTCTCTCCCAGCAGATCCATCACCCACCGACTAACCAGAGACCTGCAGGAGATGGGGCCCCTAGCAGGGTCCAGGGAGAGCTGCCTGGTAGGAAGAGAAGGGGGAATCAATCATTTTAAGAGCAATGGGGGAAGGATCTGCTTGGGAATGATGAGCCATATGTGATAAGGGGAGAGAAAAGGGGAAGAACTAGAGAGAATCTGGAGCCGTGCGAGAGAGGGAAGCGGCACAACCAGGGAAAGGGGGCAATTAACTCACCCCCACCCCACCCCCCCACTGCTCCTCCGGGGATTTCCTGGCTGCACAGAGACCGTTCAAACGTCCCCTCCCCCACACCCCAGGGGAACCCCGCCGGGCCCCAGTCTCGGCCCCCCCCGCAGCCGTGCCGGGGGCCGATCCCCGGGGGCTGCAGCGGCTGGGGCTCCCCGGGGCAGAGAGTCACTTTCCTGCCCGGCCCCAGCGCTTCCCCCGGGGGCTCCGGGGCAGAGCCCGGGGCTGCTCCCCCGCGGAGAACGGTCCCGATCTCCGGCCTTTGTTCTCCCCGGGTCCCGCCTCCCGCGTCCTCCAGCCCGCCCCGCTCCCGGCTGCTCCTGCCCCTTCCGCTGGGTCCTGCAGACACCGGCCCGGGCTGCCGCTCCCGCCCCTGCCCGGGTGGGGGGGGGGGGGCAGGCAGCTGCTGCAGGGCGAGTCCCACCCCCAGCCCCTTGCAAGCGGGGCGGGGGGCGCAGGGTGAAAATCTCTGTTTTAGCACCTTAGGGTGCACGGAGCACGCGCAGTCGCAGCTGGTGAAGCAGCTGGAGGCAGGGTGAGGAGGGGGCTGAGGGGTAAAATCGTGGGGGGAGGAACCGGGGTGAGGCCCGCCCGAGGCTGACAGAGGGCAAAAGCCCGGCACGGGCCGAGGGGGACCAGTGCGACACCAGGGTTTGCAATAAGGGCGGGGGGGGGGCAGAGGGGCTCTTTTATTTCCCCTCCCCCAGACAGCACCTCCCAGCATGGGCTTCCCAGGGCTGGTGCTTCAAAGCCCAGCGGGGCACGGCAGCGTCTCCCTGTCTGATGTGGGGAAGTGAGGTGCTGCCGCGAAATGTTTGACCTGCACCCCCTCACACTACCTGACTCCTCGCTTCCTGCTCCTCTTTGCACCTGAAGACAGAGAGCAGGTTTCCCCCCCTACGGGGGCCTGAACTGTCTCTGTGCCCCCCAGGAATTCCCAGGGGGAGAAGTGTGGGTGTGGGAGGGGAGGTAACTGCGTCCTTTTCCCTGTTTGTGCCACTTGCCTCTCAAATCCCGAGACAAATTCTCTCTACTTCTTCCCCTTTTCTCTCTCGTTATCACATATAAATATGAATTCCCCCATTTCTCCTAAAATTATTGACGCCCCCTTCTCTTCCTACCAGGCAGCTCTCCCTGGACCCTGCTAAGGGCTCCATCTCCTGCATCAGTCTGGGGCTAGTCGCTGTGTAATGGATCTGCTGGGAGAGACAAAAGACCTCTCACTTTGTCCCCTCACCCTGGTGTTTCCTGGGTCCTCTGAGCAGAGTGGGGGTGGGACTCTGTTGACTGCAAGTCTCCCAGAGCTTCCATTTGGTTGCCTCCTCTCCCCCACAAATAGTGGGGCTGTGAGGGGGGCAGCCGGTCCTGAGTGTTGGACTCTTGCTCTTTCAGGGGCCGGTGACCTTCGAGGAGGTGACTGTGTATTTCACCAGGGAAGAGGGGGCTCTGCTGGATCCCGCTCAGAGAGCCCTCTGCAGAGACGTCATGCAGGAGAACTATGAGAATGTGACCTCGCTGCCTAAGGATTCCTGTCCCCTCAGTTCTTGGAAGAGGAAATGAAGAGAGAAGGTTCCCAACACCCCACAATGCCACCTCTACTCTGCCCTGTTTCAGCATCACCCCGACATGCCAGTGACACACACACTAGCCCTCTGCCCTCCCCTGCTACACAACATTTTGGGAACAGGAGCAGTACAGCACAAAGTCTAACAATTTCTCTTTACACATATGCCACCAGCCTGCTGACAATCTCTGGGACAAGAACACGTCCTTGTGCACCTTCACTGACACAACCTACAACACTTAGCATGGAAATGAAGCAGACTTGGTGCCACAAGTTTCAGACACACACCCCTTCATATCCCAGTCACAGCTCTGCCAAGCTGCTCCAAGTAATCCCTCCAGCATCATATTATAGCTAGAGATGACGGAGTGCACACAGCTGCCAGGTACGCATATAAATGCCAGTATTTCCATCTGTGCAACACAACACAAACACTGACAGGTTCTTTTAGTCCTTCTTTGTATCTATAGTAAACTTATAGGTTTTTTTGGCCAGATGTGACTATTAGATCATCTAGTCTGACCTCTTCTATAACACAGCCAAGAACATTTCATCCATTTGCTGCCAAATTGAGCTGAATGCCTTGTGTGGAATTAAAGCGTCTTCCAGAAAGGCATCTAGTCTTGACTCAAAGATTTCCTGAGATGTTGAAGCTGCCACTTCCCTGGTAATTTGTAAACCTTTGCACCAGCCTTCCTGAACCATTCCCAGTGGCAAATGCCAACTCCAGGGACAGGGAAGGGGCAGAGTTAAGGTTGTGTTGCAGTTATGACATGTACTTTAACTCTTCATTTCCTAGTTTTCGGAGGTTTAACTGTAGCTCCCATCCACATGCTGGGAGGGCAGGAGGAAGCAGTGGGCCTCCTTAACTCTGCATTAATGTAGTTTATGGGCATTTAATTACCTTGATTTTATTTGCCACTGGATTTTTTTTGCCACTATGACTATGTGTAATCTAGAGCTTTTCCTGGCATAGCTATGTAGGGCTCAATCTCAAATTCATGGATGTAGTTTAAGTTCAATGACCACAGCACATCCCCTTGAGCCAACCCTTTACTGTCACAGCAGACTGGGGAAACCCTCTAGCACTTAACAGGGTCTTAGTCTTGCAGCCCATCTGCAGTGTCAGTGACTCACCAGTTTGGCTTGTGCTGCTCTGAAATTCTAAATCCTACAGGTATTGACTTTTTCAGTCCTGGCTTCCCAAAGAGGCAGTGGGTGCTAAGTACTAACTGAGATAAATGCAAGTGACCGAGATTCGTCAGGGAAGAAAGAGAACCATAGTTTCAGCCCCAGCTGTGTGAAGTAAAATGTTAAAAGAACAATATATTATACAGTAGAAAATCAGCCCTTATAAATCCTGAAACAGGAACCCAAGGAGGCAGCTGTCCATTTAGTTATTAATCCCAATCACAGAACTTCACCCAGGCCGTGCGATCCACACTCAGCCGCTTGACTATTTCAATTCTAACACCAATTTATTGTTCACATTTAAGCTACAACTTCAGAGCTTCCATCTTAGACCTCACCAGCACGTAGCTTCTGCTGGTGGCTTCTACAGATAAAAACCTTAATACAGACACAGCCCTTAAGGTACAGAATTTTAACGGTATGTATCCGGCAGCTCAGGTTCTTTGACCACTTTCACAGAACAAGGAGCTCAGTCATTTTGTAGGGCAGCATTTTAGTGTTATTTAGATTGGAGACTTATTCTTTTTAGCTCCTTCCTTCTGTGGATGTGACAGGTTTCATACACCCGTGCATGCATTGAGCCCCACTGTACCACTGGAGTAGAAGAGAAAGACTGGGATGGCTCCCACTTGATAAAAACAAAGAGTGACATTGCACTCCATATGTTTTATGGCAATATGATAATGAGTGTATATATAATGTCACTGGAATATGCTTCATGCAAAAGGACTCTTGTAAGGTATCATTACGAAGCTCATAATCTACTGAGTGTGGTCATCCCATTTGTTTTCATGTGTTATTTCGAGGTCTGGACTCAGGAGAATAAGACATAAATGTGTATCACTGATGTAAACATATTAAGTGGAAGCCATTAAGGGTGCTTCAGAATCAATCACCTGTACATGGTTCTGTTTACTTGCAAACCTTCCGGGGGTAGGTGCCTGGTAGCCTTGGAAGAATGGAGGCTGGGGTCTCACAGGACATGTGACCATGTCACATGATACTGGAATCCATCTTAAACCTGGTGCTTTTCCATTTAGAAGGAGGGTTGGGAACCCAGAGAGAGACAAAGGATTCATGCCTTGGGCCAAAGCTATAAAAGGGGGTGGAACAGAACAAAGGAGGCTGCCAGACATGAGCAATCCCCTAGTTACCACCTGAGCTGGAACTAACAAGGATTGTTCCAGGGGAAAGGATTGGGCCCAAAACTAGGAAGAAGTCTAGTCTGTGAAAGAAGCTTATTGGAACATCTCTAAGGGTGAGATTTACAGTATTCAGTTTCTTAATGTATTAGGCGTAGACTTGCGTGTTTTGTTTTATTTTGCTTGGTAACTTACTTTGTTCTGTCTGTTATTACTTGGAACCACTTAAATCCTACTTTTTATAGGATAAAATCACAATTAACCCAGAGTAAGTGATTAATACCTGGGGGAGCAAACACCTGTGCATATCTCTCTATCAGTGTTATAGAGGGCGGACAATTTATGGGTTTACCCTGTATGAGCTTTATACAGAGTAAAACAGATTTATTTGGGATTTGGATCCCATTGGGAGTTGGGTGCTGAAGATAGGAGCACTTGCTGAGCTGTTTTCAGTTAAGTCTGCAGCTTTGGGGGCATGGTTCAGGTCTGCGTTGCAGCAGGCTAGCGTGTCTGGCTCAACAGGCAGGGTTCTGGAGGCCCAAACTGGCAGAGAAAACGGGCTTAGATGTAAATTCAGCACATCAGGTGACAGTCCCAAGGGGGTCTCTGTGACCGAACCCATCACACAAAATCTGAAAAACAGAAAGAGTAACAATCAGATATTGAAACTGACAAGTGATTCCAACTCTGCAGCTCTTTCGACTCCCCTGAAGTAGGAGCTAGAGCTGCAGTCAAGGAACCAGGTGATGGGGTGGCCGGCTCAGTACTCCACATTTGCAAGCTGTGTCAGGAACGAGGAGACAAGTCAAGGCTGGCACAACCTGGTGTTGATGTTACAACTTCCTTCCCCAGAGGGGATCAGTCTGGGAGTCCTGGAATGTCCGTCTTTCTTAGGCAGGTGATGGTGCAAAAGGGCTTCCACCTTTACTTGGTCTTTATGGTCGAGGATTCCAGCTCACCCCACATTGCGGTCACTCCCCTGAAGTCTCCAGGCAAGTGAGGAGTGAAGGACGCCTTGGTTACAGACACCGTGGCCTGATCCATGAGGCAGACTTTGGGCTATCGTCAGTTAGGAAGAGTCCGAATTAACCCAGCAATTTTCTTAAAACATCAGTTGCTCTGAACCACAGGCACTGTGGAGATTTGAACCCCAAAGATCTCCAAAGTGAAAATACCAAGGACAGTTTTGGGGAGGTTTCCGTAGCCCAGCTTGAGGGTTAAAAGTCTGAGCTGTGACGATGGGCTTCATTAAAAAAGGAAAAGGGGTCTCAGCTCCCATAAAAATTACAGGTGAAACAAAAAATAACAGAAAAACTACCTATTCGCTCATGCATCCATTGCCACTTCTATTGGTGGGTTGGTTTGCTTTTTATTGTAAAGCATTTAGGCTGCTTTTGTAGATACGTGTTAGTCATCTGTCCTCTTCCGAGAGTTCTGAGGAGGTTATATGAGTATTTTTAAAGAGTGCAGACTGCATTTTCGGTTGCAGTGAGGTCTTAATAAGTGCAGGATCAGGCTCGAAACTGCTGTCAAGTCCACACAAATTGAACAAATTGAAAAAACACTTTGATCTTTCTGTTGTAGTGATCTTATGGGTAAATTACAGCAATCCAAGGTTAAAAGAAATAGATGTGTGATTTTATTTTGATTGGTGTGGCTTTAAGAAGCTGCTTTCATGCTATTTCCGCTCTCTTAGGGCTTGGCTACACTTGCAGATGTAGAGCGTTGGGAGTTAAACCTGCTTTCAGAGAGTGCAGCAGGGAAAAGGCTGCCATGTGTTTACACTGTCAGCTGGAAGCGCACTGGCGTGGCCACATCAGCAGTTCTTGCAGTGCCACAAAGAGCAGTGCATTGTGGTAGCTATTCCAGTGTGAAAGTGGCTGCAACGTGCTTTTCAAATGGGGCGGGGGGTGGAGTGTGACAGGGAATGTGTGTGTATGTGGGGGGAGAGTGTGTCAGCATGCTGTCTTGTAAGCTCAGACAGCAGCAGACCCCCCTCCCCCCCATGACACACACTCACAACAGCAGCTTCCACAGTAACGGTTGCTTTGTCCCGGAGCAGATAAGCAGCCGGCTGTCAGAAACGGAGCTTTGAAAGGGCATAGCCGCATTCCTGTAGCCGATTTCAAAACAGTGACAAGAGTGACCACTTGATTTGGGGGATTATGGGACGTTTTCGGAGGCCAATCACAGCGTAGTAATGCAACACCTCGTTCACACTGAGGCCTGGGCGTTTCAGCCGGGGCGCAGCAAGTGTTATGCTTCTTGCGGAGGTGGATTACAAGGGCTCCCATGCATAGACGTTTGCAGGATTGCGGCTTTAGCGAATGAATACTGGAGCAAAAGCATGTGGCTAGGCCTAGCTCATGACATTGGCATGGTTACATTTCAAACAAAGTTTACATGGGTGTTGATGGGTTCAGGTAAGAAAGACAAGGATTCTTTCAACAACATAATCCTTTTGGAGTGTTGTAGGTATCTGAAAACTGAGATCTTATGATTTTTTAAAAATATCCTGTATTACTAATTAATACATGGTAAATTGCTAAAACTGTAAGAACTTTACCATGGATGCTGTTTATTTGTTTGGCCTTTCAGTTAGAGTTGGATTCCAGACAAGTGATTCCCATTAAGTTTTAGAATTTGTCTGGGGAGAGGTATTAGCAAACATCTGGCCTGAATGGTTTCCCTCTGGTCTAGTTCTGGCATGTCAGAGTACTCCCATTGACTCAGAAGTAGGAAGCACTAGGTGTTTTGTAGGATGAAGACCTTATTTGCAAGCTTTCTGAAGAAGGGATCTGTCTGCAAACTCCAATGCCATGTGTTAATGTGCTCCAGGGCTTCTACTCTGAATATTTGAGTTGGTGACACACACACACACACACACACACAATGTGAAAACAGGAGAACTTTGCCTGTTTCTACAGGGCTCTGTTGCACTTGCACAGTGTGGGTCCTAAACACTCATTTAATATATCCATAACCAGCCAGTTGATGTTTTACTTCCCTTTGTATTTTCAGTGTTGTCACTTGTTTGTTTGTGGTTTTGTTTGCTGTCTGTGTTGCTTTATTACTTATTTTTACTGTTCCACGTGTGTGCAGTATTCATCAAATTAAGAATTGACATCCCATAGAAATGGTATAAGCGTGAGTGAATACCTTCTACTCTCCTTTCCAGTATCAGACAATATTGTATTAATCTATGCGATGAGAGCATGACTGTTTCTAGTTGACACATAGATTTGTTTAGCATCTTAAAGCTGAGCTGTGCGTGCAGATATTATGCATGCAAGAGGGATAGTTTGGGGAACTGCAAAAGTCTGTAGCATGTTAGTGTTTTGGCAGATGCTTCATTTATTGAGAGCAGCTTTCCCTGAAGATTTAGTGATCACGCTTTATGGTAGGAGGAGGTTATTAAATTGGGTCTCCTGTACATACTTTTTATGCTTTTACTAAATGGCCATGACTGTCTTTTATTTCTATAGCTGTTTTCAGTAGGCCACATTTTGGTGTGTTTACTAGCTTGGGTTGTTAGAAAGGATGATAAAATACATGTACTCCAAGGGCAGTGTCAATTTTCTTTTCATTTGATTTCATATTGAATAAACATCTTAAGCAGTGCACCTTGATAATTATCCCTTGTTTTAATATTTTTTTTTCTTTCTCCTTACCTATGAACTGTTTAAGAATATATATTATATCTAGGGTTTTTGTTTCCACTGGTGGCGCACATCCACGAATACCTGCATATTGCTGCTGCATATAACAAAATTCAATCCGCACAGGGATGGAAAATGTTCAAAGGAACATTGGTTAGTGGTGTGATTTTTCACACCCGGAACTGACATAGCTACACTGACAAAACTTTTAAGTACAGACCGAGCAAACGTCTGCATGTGGATTTCAGAGCACTTTCAACTATTACTTTTAACCCAAACATTTGGAATCAGAAGGCAAAACTTTCAAGAGGAACTTCTACAAAATGCAAGGAAAATGCACATTGTCTGAAAGCTACCAGAAGTAGGGTTCCGTCTCAAATTCATGGGTGTAGTTTAGGTTCAATGGCCACAGCACATCCCCTTGAGCCAACCCTTTACTGTGACAGCAGATTGGAGAAACCCTCTAGCACTTAACAGGGATTTAGTCTTGCAGCCTGTCTGCATTTCAATGTCCATGACTCACCAGTTTAGCGTGTGCTGCTCTGAAACTCCAAATCCTACAGGTATTGACTTTTTCAGTCCTGGTTTCCCAAAGAGGCAGTGGGGGCTATGTATGAACTGAGATAAATGCCAAGTGACCAAGATCTGTCAGGGAACAAGGAGAACCGTGGTTTCAGCCCCAGCTGTGTGCAGTGAAATGTTAAAAGAGCAAGATGATTTTGTAAAAAGCTGCCTGTGGTGGCAGGGCATCCGATGCATCCGATGAAGTGAGCTGTAGCTCACGAAAGCTTATGCTCCAATAAATTTATTAGTCTCTAAGGTGCCACAAGTACTCCTTTTCTTTTTTGGTGGCAGGGCTGTATCTCAGGAACCTCGTGATCAAACTGACCCATATTTGGACCACTAACCCTTCCCTGAATGCCCGTAAACCCCAGAAAATATCAAGACAAAATTTGATTAAACACATGGCTTTTAGTGTAGTTAGAATAATTGATCTTTAAACAGAAAATAATGCTTCCATCAACCTAGCCACTGCCACTTGGGGAGGTGGATGACCTATGGGAATGGGGAACCCTTTCCATTGCTGTAGTAATGTCTACACGCCTGGTCCGTCCTATCCCTTACTGCGCGGAATCCCACCAGTCCATGCTCACCGGTCTGGGCCTTCCTACAACTCTCATTGTGTCTGCGTGTCTCTCTGTGGTTAACGAGCAGGTGACTTCCCCTCTGACCAGAGCCTTTACTTTCTGGGATATGGGGTTACTGTCTCTGTGTTTTGGGAGCCCCTTTGATGAGGAGCTGTGACTGGGGTCCCGGGGGTGGGGTCAGCAGAACAGGGCCATTTGCAGACCTCTGCCCCTGGAGCTAGTAGCGTAACTGAGAGCAGTTGGCTGTTCTCCTGCATCTGAGCCAGCCACTAGACGGGGGTGAGATCGAGGATGCTGGGGAGTGAATACCACTGTGACGCTCTGTACCTCGGGGAGACACCGTACACATCCATGTTCATCGTCATAAAATGGTTGTGTGGTATTGTGACGAAGTGGGACTGTTCTTAATGAATACTGTAGGGGTGCCTCAGTTTCCCCTATGCATTTCTTAAGTCTCTAGGTGGTGGGATAAGGGGGTGTGATTGTTGCAGAGCAAAGGGCCAGGGTACAGAAATCGCCGACACTCTGTCTCCTGGCAACTGATGGCCTGCAAGATGAAAGCTAAAGGGTTGGAGAACAAAGGACTCTGGTGACCTCCTGGCCCGGGAAAGGAACAAAGCCCAGAAGAGGAGGGGCTGGAGGGGGAGTCAGTTGGGGGCTGGCTGGGGACAAGGAGTGAAGTGCAGACTGGTTGTCTAGCTCCCTGCCCCCCAAAATGGACCCGGCTGAGGGGTCCTGTTCTCTATACCTACAAGCTCTGTTTTAGACCATGTTCCTGTCATCTAATAAACCTCTCTTTTACTGGCTGGCTGAGAGTCACGTCTGACTGCGAAGTTGGGGTGCAGGTCCCTCTGGATTCCCCAGGAGCTCGCCTGGACGGACTCACTGTGGGCAGCGCACGGAGAGGCAGAGGATGCTGAACGCTCTGAGGTCAGACCCAGGAAGGTCAAATCTGTGTGAGCTGTTTGCCCTAGAGACAGTCTGCTCAGAGAGAAGAGGCTTCCCCAGAGTCCTGCCTGGCTTCATAGGGAGCAGTTCCAGAGCATCGCCCAGGGACTCGGTGACAACTGGTGGCAGAGGTGGGATGTACTGCACGCCGTGGATGGCACTTCCTGCAGTAAGTGACTGGGGAGCAGTAAAACGAATGGGGATTGATGAGGACCAGGCTTGCTGAAGGCTCAGAGAGGAGCGGTTTCAGGGGCGTGGTTAACCTCTGGGAGTGTGACCAGCGAGAAGGACTTTTGCAGGAACAGGGTTCCCCTGGGGATTGCAGCGAGTAACAGGGCAGAGGAATCTGCAGCTCGTCCCTGGCAAAGAGGTGGTGACCTGGAGAAGGGCTGGCACACTACAGGTTCTCCCTGGAAACCGTGGGGAGCTGAGAGCACACAGACCTGTGAGTCCACAACAACCTGGGAACAGCGGAGTGAGGGCCTGTCATCATCTCCTTAAGAAGGACATTGTAACCCTGTGCAGAAAGAGAGGGTTGGGCATTGGAAAGTTCACCAAGGCACAGTTAATCATGCAGCTGGAGGAGGATGATCACTCTAAGGAGCAGATTCCTGACCCAAATGGGGCTACAGCAGGATCTGGGAGCAGCTGGAGTGGGAGCCAGGCATCCCCAAGACTCCTGTCCCCGACCAGACAGGGGTCTTCACGATCGGGTTCCCCATCGGGGGATCGGAGAGGGACGGGATTGGAATTGAGTCCGAGAGAGCAAGAGGACTGTGAGAGACAGCGAGAGCCCGAGAATCAGCTGCAGAAGCAGCAGCAGCATGAACTGGCGATGGTGGAGCGGAGAGACATAGGGGACCTCCTAGGAGTGAGTGGGGCTAGACCCCGGGGTGCCAGTTCTGCAGAGAACCTCGAGACTAAATTGCTGCCCTTGGTTAAGGCGGGGGGGATGTGGATGCCCACCTCACTGCCTTTGAGCAGGCTGGCGATTTGAACAAAGGGGAACTCTGCGAAAAAGCCCCAGTGTCCAGCTCCCTTGCTGGGTCCCAAGGCCAGAGACTCCATCAGGCAGATGGGTGGGGAGGTGGACAGGCTCCCACTCCTGGCCCCGGCCTATATGTCTGTGTGGAGTCTCCTGAGGTCAGGCCCCTTGGACCCCCAGTGGGAGTGGAAGGTGATGGTCGATGGGGAGACATTCATGCGGTGGCGAGACCCTGGGACAGAGAGAACGGTTGTCAGACCCCGGATTGTGCAGCCCCACCAGATGCTGCGGGTCTGTGTGAGTTGGGTGAGGGTCCCAGGGATGAAGCCCCTCGCCCTGCCTATGGCCCAGATCCCTGTGCAGACCCAGGAGGGGTGGGGCTGGCTGGTCATTGGGGTTCTCCAGGATACCAGCTGTGAGACCCTGTTGGGGGGTGACTGTGTCTCTTTGTGCATCCGATGAAGTGAGCTGTAGCTCATGAAAGCTTATGCTCAAATAAATTTGTTAATCTCTAAGGTGCCACAAGTACTCTGTTGCTGCTAGCAGGCTGGCTTACAGGACAACTGACACAGTTGCTGGTAAAAAGCAGTTTATTTCCCTTCCCACAGCAATATATATACAGCACTTGTTTATTCCTTTTCTGTTGTTTATCACCCAATGTTCTCATCATTCTTATCTTTGGGTTCCATTATCTTGTGGTGGTAAAGACTCTCAGGTGCTGCTTATATCATTAGTCCTTAGTTCAGCCAAAGTTTAGTCCTCAGTCCAGCCAAAATCTTCTGGCCTTGTCCTTTATCTCTTGTATTGTTATTTTCCATTACTTGGCACACATTTCTAAAACATCTGATACTCAGCATTTCCCACATCTCCCCCTTTTTGTTAAAAAGCAGCTTGAATCATCCATGACATTCCCCAACGCATACATTGAACTATATATGGACCACACAAACAAATTATACCAATACAGATACCAATTAATAAAAGAGTGTGCTATAATGATGTTATTCATATTTTGTTCTAATTTTGCAAGTAACTCATGAACAGAGTGAGGATGATCTGACAAATTAACACAACACATACCCTCAAAATCTTCACATCCGTGTCCATGTGCTAATAATAAAAATTCAATTGCAGCACTATTATATAAAACTGCATGGCAAATGCTATCTACATCGATTAATAACTCAGTTAATATTTCAAAAATTAGATTAAACTGTTTAATACTCCAACACACTAATTTCTCTAAATTAAAAGCATTTTCCATAATAGCAACACCAGGGATGCTTAAGCAATAGAAAATCAATCGCAACTCGATTATCTAAAATGGCATCTCTTAATTCCTGTTGTTCCATACTTAAAAGAGCAATTGCCTGTGATGTAGCATTAAGCGCTTTAACAGCAAAACAAGCTAATGCATTCAAAGTTTGCACCGTATAATAAGATGCAAAGCCAGGAATGCCTGCAACAGCATTCAGCAAAGCCAAATGTTCTGAGTGACTATATAAGGTAACATCTGCAGAACACGTATTTTGCAGGGCCGTGCTTCGCCGATTTCGCTGCTGATTCTTTCCGGGCAACAAAAGGGTCATTCGGCTAAGACAGCACAAGGTATTATGACTTAGATTGGCAGGAATATAACTAAAGGTTCGTTCGCCGCAGGTAAAAAATCAACCAGACGGCAAAATAATATGTCCATAATTAAAAGAAACATTAACCGCATTAGCACAATTCAAAAGGGGGGCACTTACGGTTTGGCAGCCCATGGGTACTTTTGCGCGTGTGCAATTTACCATTCGCGCACACGTTACATTATCTGCCCCGGCTGGGTACGGGGTATGTAAAGATAGGGCCCCAGGGGGCAAGGAGTAATTGGCGGGGCCCCAATTTGCCATATTCGAATACTATGAAGACAAATTGGCATAAGCTGCAAGCATGGTGTGACTGCCAATTTCTTTGGGATGGTGACATATGGGCACAAGTATGTCCATTCCACCAGAATACCCCTGCTCTCCCTGTTTGCCCCGCCGCATCGGTAAATGCTGTTATTCCTGTCACTGGATTCTCCTGTCTCATAAGATGTTTTTCCAACTGCAACGGGGAAGAAAACAGGCGGTGAGGAGGGTAATGACAACTTAATTGTCCCTGATAATTTGCTAGGGCAACAGCAAACACAGTGTTATACATCAACAGATGTGTAATCATCGTTTTTGAAAATGGCAACAAAATCTGATGCGGATCAATTCCTGTCATTACGGTTACTCTTTTCCGCGCTTGCCCTATTAGCATGGCTATTGCTTTAATTCTGGAAGTTACCGTACGCACATTTTTACACGGTGGAAATATCCATTCCAAACCGACTTTATCCCTAGTATCCCACTGAAATAATAGTGCTTCCAATACTGCATCTAGGCTAAAGACCGCTACCACGAAGGGTAAGTTTTCCCGATATCTCCCGGAATAACCCTCCCCCACCTTCTGTCCTATTCGTTGTAATGCTTGCTTCTGTAGTACCGACAGTTGTCGTTTCTCTCCAGGGGCTCTCCCCCCTTCTAATAAAGGAAGAAGAGGAGTTATATCCTGATTTGTGATGCCACAAAGGGGGCGAAGCCATTGCAGTTCACCTAGCAGTTTCTGTGCATCATACAGTGTGCGCACATGAGGAGAGATTTTCAACTGCTGGGGGCGTACGGTGCAGTCAGTGATCCGAAGTCCCAAATACAAAAAAGAGGCTTTAGTCTGACCTCTTTTCTTGGAGCAATCACGTTTTAAATGACCCATCTTTCCACACTAATAACACGCCCCCTCCCTTCCTCTACGCCAATTCGACTTGGAGGTATTCAAGGCTACCGCCAAGGCGCGTGCATGAATCTTTGCCTTATCCTCCTCCTCCACCAAAGGAGCACGGGTGCAGGCTTCAATCATGTCGACTAGGGAGGCCAATTTTAGTAAGGTCACCAAAATCTTCTTACACGTGGGGTTAGCATTTTGAAGGGCTAAATCTACCCCCAATGCCGATCTGGCCTCTGGTGTTAAATTAGGGGCCCTATCCAATGCCGTCCTCAGGCGGTCCAAAAAGAGGGCAAAAGATTCGCCCACTCCCTGCGTGACTTTTAAATAGGGAGGTGAGGGGTGCCCAAATCAGGGAGCTCTTTGAATGCCTCCAATGCTAGAAGCTGAGACTGTTGTAATATTTGGGGTACCAATCGTGCCTGTAGCTGAGGCTCTTCAAATCGCCCCTGTCCCAACAACATGTCTATTGATGCTACCTGGAGAGGGTCGTCCCGGGGTCTATCTAAATTAAGCACTGCTGCGTGCTCAGCCTTTTTTCTCCATGAATCCTTCCATAATAATCTCTGTGTGGGTGTTAACAACATGTCTGCAAATTTCTGGGCGTCAAAGGGACACATCGCTTGCCCCGAGAATATTTGTTCTAATAACGCTTGTATATACGGATTTTTCAATCCATATGCCACAATAGCTTTCTGAGCCTCCCTCATCAATTTCCAGTCTAATGGCACCCAAGATTTAACCCCCTCCCTTGATACCGATACCGGGAAAGTAGCTGGCATGGCATCCAAAAATTCCCCTTCAATTATAGCATCCTTTATTAATCCATGCCAGCGCTTAATTGGGTCAGGAGATCCCACTCCTCCCCCCCATCCCTCCAAATCACCCCCCGTCCCCAGTTCTTCTTGCCCTCGTCCAATTGAAGAACACGTAGGTGGCGGAGGTTTCACTTTTGGTTGAACCGGTTGCGTAGCGGGGGCATAAATTTTGCGATATTCTTCCTCTGCTGTCGGTCGGGAGTGAGGTGCTCCGTACAACCATAATACCCACACAACCTACAAATATGGGGCAAACGTGAGGGGTCAGGTATGCCGTGCTCTTGAAGCTGTTGCAGCAAATGCGATCGTGACGATCCTTGCGGTCTGTTTTCCTTTCTATCCAGCTCATCCATCATCTGTTGAGCTGCAATACCTTCCTTATATAACCACCGAATTATCTGGTCCTGCGTCAAGTTATCAAACTCTCCAGTTTTAGGCAAGTCAGTAATCCGAACGTGTCGGGGAGGGGCTGGTGGCACAACCGCGGGCGGCAATTCTGACCCCCCTTGTAACAGGTTCTCTGGATTGCCCGATGACAATTCCCCTGACACAGGCTGATCCACGGCCATCGGTTCGCCCCGATCTGAGTCGTCATCCTTCAAGGGCAACGGTACCTCACTGGGGTCCAACGGCGCCAAAGGAATCATAGGCGTTGTTTTACCAAAGAAGTCTTTCGCTCCTACCGTGAAGGCCCCTTTCGCTGATGATTCTAATGCCTCGCGTAATGCAATACGCGGCCCTGCCTGAGCCGCTGCGGTGGTAACGGCTCGATGAACAGTCCGCCAGATAGGGCTGAAGGCAGCAGCTTCTTTATTTCCGACCCCCACAAAGTCCCACAGGTCTTCCTCCACTGTTTTCCACACCGAGGAGTCAAAGACATTCTTTGCATTAACCAGGAAACCCCGTCGCTTTCCCCACCGAAGCAATTTTTGCAGAGCTTCTGGGGAAAATTTTTCTCCCTGATTATTAAGCAGATTGCTTAAGACCTTAAGCATGGCCTGCTCATCTGCTGATGCTGCCGCTCCCATTATGAGAGATATTCCCCGCCGCTCACCTTTCAGTGGGAGCTCCCCCGCCTCTTGGGCATCCCGGTTCCTCACCCGAACGGAGGACACCGGCAGCGGCGGTCCCTGCTATTTCTTCCTCTGTCCGTGGTATCAAATTCACAGAATTCTATCACGTCGGGGTCACCATTTGTTGCTGCTAGCAGGCTGGCTAACAGGAAAACTGACACAGTTGCTGGTAAAAAGCACTTTATTTCCCTTCCCACAGCCATATATATACAGCACTTGTTTATTCCTTTTCTGTTGTTTATCACCCAATGTTCTCCTCGTTCTTATCTTTGGGTTTCATTATCTTGTGATAGTAAAGACTCTCAGGTGCTGCTTATCTCATTAGTCCTTAGTTCAGCCAAAGTTTAGTCCTCAGTCCAGCCAAAATCTTCTGGCCTTGTCCTTCAACTTGCCACCCGCAGCCCCGCCTCTTGTACTGTTATTTTCCATTACTTGGCACACATTTCTAAAACATCTGATACTCAGCATTTCCCACACTCCCCCGGCGTTACTTGCTTGCAGCGGCTCATTACTTTCACTCTTTGGGCCATACTGGGATCCAGGGCACGGGGACAGCCATATTGAAGCATTGGACCGCACTCCATGTGTACCGCGCCATTAAACAAGTTCTCAGTTCTTCTCTACTTGCTTGGCCTTTTCTGCCCAGGCCCGATTCAATGTTGCCCTTAGGGAGACCATGGGCGACCTTTCCGTTCCAGCGCCTGCAAATGGATTATGCTGAAATGCCCAAATGCTTGGGGTTTCGCCACCTCCTCATCATCATGGACCAACTTTTTGGATGGCCTGAAGCGGTGCCAACCAGAAAGGCAGACACCAGAACTGTAGTCAAGTTTTTGATGAAAGACATTGTACCTAGGTTTGGGGTCCCTGAAGTGATTGATTCAGATCGAGGCTCACATTTTATTGCAAAAATCTTAGAAGAGTTGTACCGGTGTTTGGGGACTACATGACAGTTTCACACTCCATACCACGCTCAGTCCGCTGGACAGGTCGAGCGCATGAATCGCACTTTGAAGACAACAGTTGCAAAATTTTGCAGAGAAACTAACCTTAAGTGGCCAGATGTCTTGCCTATAGTACTATGGCACATACGACGAACCCCACGGATGCCCCTGAGTCTATCTCCATTTGAGGTATTGTATGGGAGACCAGCATTAGTTCCAGGAAATTATGTTCCGGCCCATGCTAGCCTTTTGGATGGAGTTGAAACTTTGGCCAAATATGTTGCTAGGCTACAGGAGGAGTTGGCTTGTAATCAATCCGAGGCACAGCTGTTTCAAACTGCGCCCCTGGGATTGAAGGTCCATTCCTTTAAACCAGGGGACTGGGTAATGGTAAAAAAGATCCCTCGGGCAGATCCTTTGGAACCCCGGTGGGAGGGGCCCTATCAGGTACTGTTATGTACTTATTCTGCTTTGAAAGTTGCAGGTAAAGGCTCCTGGATTCACCATAGCTACGCTAAACTGGCCACGAGACCCCCATCCAGCCAGACCCCCATACTCTGGGGGCTATTGTACCCGCGGTAACAAGACACCAAAATTTACCCCGAAAAAGAATTCGCAATTTAGTATGGAGAAAACGATGAGAAGTTCCACAGAACCCCCTCGTTAACCGCCCAACGGGGTTTCATTCCTTCACACGATGGTTCTTACCGTGGTTGGGAGTTAGTGAATTAGAAAAGGCCATAGTTAACATATCGGCTGCCCTAGAATTGATGGCAAATGCCACCGCTGATGCTCTCTCTGCCCTTCAAATAGAAGTCACTCAGCTATCACAAACTGCCCTGCAAAACCGCCTAGCCCTGGATTACCTACTTGCAAATCAGGGCGGAGTCTGTGCTTTGGTAAATTCAAGCTGTTGTGTGTTTGTAAATCAACATGGCCGAGTCGAAACAGACATTCACATTTTACAACAGCAGGCAACAATATTCCATCATTAGTCTTGACAACACTAGCACTGGGTTCCAAGAAGTTTGCAACTGGCTTACGTCGTGGGTGCCAGATCTGGGTGTGTGGGGACGACGTATCTTGTATCTGATCTGTTTGGGCATGATTGTATTTGTATTAATTTTTGTATGTATACAGTGTTGTAGTATATGTTGTCAACGGATTTCTTCTGCTCTAATATAATTAACTGACGTACAAAAGAAAAGGAGGGACTGTTGTGAAAGAGTTAAAAAAGAACTCTCATTTCTGTTTCAGAGTAGCAGCCGTGTTAGTCTGTATTCGCAAAAAGAAAAGGAGTACCCGTGGCACCTTAGAGACTCACAAAGGTGCCACGGGTACTCCTTTTCTCATTTCTGTGGCTTTGTAGCAGGCTGCTCTGGCCTGGCCTTGACTCGCTGTTTGGCGAGATAAGCAACTATCAGGAAAAGGGCCTGGAGTTAGCAAAATTTTGTGTAAGCTTGTTATCGCAAGTGAAGGTTAGGCTTAAATGCAATAATAATGGGCTTTTACTCATTGGCTGAAGAACTCTGTGCACGAGGGCAATGGAACCTACTGATTCGTGGAGGGGTTCGGGCACGAGGGCTGCATGCATCACCTACTCATATATGTAAGATGTGTAGACAATGCATAGGGTCCCCCTCTGACTAGCAGGGGGGCACCACGCTCGAGCGTAATAAACTTTGCAAAGACTGATCAGTGGTAACTCGTTTATGTGCCTCAGTCTAGACTCGAACTGTGTGTGAGCTATTGGGTATAATTCGTAACAGTTTCTGTGCGTGACCTATCAGGTGTAATTCACAACACAATGACTCCAGATTCAACATGCTCAGGTTAGGAAGAAAGATTATTTTTATTGTGCGCCTGGAAATACCCTTCGGTGTGAAAGTCAGAGGTGGATAATTTCCAGCGCATGCACCCTTATCACTAATGAAGGAGTAAAGGAATGTACAAACCAATGAAGCCTTAACATTTCATTTGCATCCTCAGTCCTTGTCCCTGTGACAGGATGCCTCGCGAACCAGCTGAGCGGCAGCGAACCAGCGGAGCAGCGGGGACAGCAGAGCAGCTCACAGCAGGAGTTTGCCTGGGACTGGTAAGTATCCGAGTGTGTGTATTTGCTTGCTGAGGAAGTATCCGAGCGTGTGTTTGCTGGGAGGGCAGGGAGAGAGCCTGAGTGAGTGTCTGATTGGCTGCTAGCCTGCAGGGGGCGGGCATTAGGGTGTCTGTGTGTTTGCGTCAGGGAAGCCTGGCTGTTTGAAAATAGCCAGAGCCTCGCGAACCAGCTGAGCAGCGGGGACAGCAGAGCAGCTCACAGCAGGAGTTTGCCTGGGAGTTCGCCTGGAGTGAGGCCAGTGAGGCTTACATCTTGCCAACGTCTCTGAGGAAGCTCATAGTAGGTAGGTGATATGGAAGGGGGGGTTCAGCTGTTGTGACCTGCACTGGATGTGCCATGTTTGTCTTTCTTCCACAGGACAGAAGCGACTTTGTCTGTACAAAGTGCAAGCTGGTCTCCATATTGGAAGAGAAGATTGAAGGTCTGGAGCAACAGGTAACGACCCTGCGTTGTATACGAGAGACTGAGGATTTTCTGGACCAAACTCAGGATAGCCTTCTAGGGGCACAAAGCTCTAAAGATATAGAGCAGGTTGCACAGAGGAGCCAAGAGGCCAGTGAAGAAGCTTGGCAACATGTGACCTCCAGAAGAGGTAAGCGGAATGTCCGGGTTCCAGTAACACAGACACAGGTAACTAACCGCTTTCATGTTCTCTCCACAGGTACCAATGCGGAGAGTGGACCAGATGATATGTCTGGGGGGAGAAAGCAGAAGGAGACTCCGCTGGTTGGGAGGCATGAGATGCGATGTCCTGAGGTTGGGGGTTCCACGACCACCACTCCCAAGAGGAGAAGGCGGGTGGTGGTGGTCGGGACTCTCTCCTCCGGGGGGACTGAGTCATCTATCTGCCGCCCTGACCGGGAAAACCGAGAAGTCTGCTGCTTGCCAGGGGCTAAGATTCGTGATGTGACGGAGAGACTGCCGAGACTCATCAAGCCCTCGGATCGCTACCCCTTCCTGCTTCTCCACGTGGGCACCAATGATACTGCCAAGAATGACCTTGAGCGGATCACTGCGGACTACGTGGCTCTGGGAAGAAGGATAAAGGAGTTGGAGGCGCAAGTGGTGTTCTCGTCCATCCTCCCCGTGGAAGGAAAAGGCCTGGGTAGGGACCGTCGAATCGTGGAGGTCAACGAATGGCTACGCAGGTGGTGTCGGAGAGAAGGCTTTGGATTCTTTGACCATGGGATGGTGTTCCATGAAGGAGGAGTGCTGGGCAGAGACGGGCTCCATCTTACGAAGAAAGGGAAGAACATCTTTGCCAGCAGGCTGGCTAACCTAGTGAGGAGGGCTTTAAACTAGGTTCACCGGGGGAAGGAGACCAAAGCCCTGAGGTAAGTGGGAAAGCGGGATACCGGGAGGAAGCACAGGCAGGAATGTCTGTGAGGGGAGGGCTCCTGCCTCATACTGGGAATGAGGGGCGATCAACAGGTTATCTCAAGTGCTTATATACAAATGCACAAAGCCTTGGAAACAAGCAGGGAGAACTGGAGGTCCTGGTGATGTCAAGGAATTATGACGTGATTGGAATAACAGAGACTTGGTGGGATAACTCACATGACTGGAGTACAGTCATGGATGGTTATAAACTGTTCAGGAAGGACAGGCAGGGCAGAAAAGGTGGGGGAGTAGCACTGTATGTAAGGGAGCAGTATGACTGCTCAGAGCTCCGGTACGAAACTGTGGAAAAACCTGAGTGTCTCTGGATTAAGTTTAGAAGTGTGTGCAACAAGAGTGATGTCATGGTGGGAGTCTGCTATAGACCACCGGACCAGGGGGATGAGGTGGATGAGGCTTTCTTCCGGCAACTCACGGAAGCTACTAGATCGCATGCCCTGATTCTCATGGGTGACTTTAATTTTCCTGATATCTGCTGGGAGAGCAATACAGCGGTGCATAGACAATCCAGGAAGTTTTTGGAAAGCGTAGGGGACAATTTCCTGGTGCAAGTGCTAGGGGAGCCAACTAGGGGGAGCGCTTTTCTTGACCTGCTGCTCACAAACCGGGTAGAATTAGTGGGGGAAGCAAAAGTGGATGGGAATCTGGGAGGCAGTGACCATGAGTTGGTTGAGTTCAGGATCCTGACGCAGGGAAGAAAGGTAAGCAGCAGGATACGGACCCTGGACTTCAGGAAAGCAGACTTTGACTCCCTCAGGGAACAGATGGCCAGGATCCCCTGGGGGACTAACATGAAAGGGAAGGGAGTCCAGGAGAGCTGGCTGTATTTCAAGGAATCCCTGTTGAGGTTACAGGGACAAACCATCCCGATGAGTCGAAAGAATAGTAAATATGGCAGGCGACCAGCTTGGCTTAATGGTGAAATCCTAGCGGATCTTAAACATAAAAAAGAAGCTTACAAGAAGTGGAAGGTTGGACATATGACCAGGGAAGAGTATAAAAATATTGCTCGGGCATGTAGGAAAGATATCAGGAGGGCCAAATCGCACCTGGAGCTGCAGCTAGCAAGAGATGTCAAGAGTAACAAGAAGGGTTTCTTCAGGTATGTTGGCAACAAGAAGAAAGCCAAGGAAAGTGTGGGCCCCTTACTGAATGAGGGAGGCAAGCTAGTGACAGAGGATGTGGAAAAAGCTAATGTACTCAATGCTTTTTTTGCCTCTGTTTTCACTAACAAGGTCAGCTCCCAGACTGCTGTGCTGGGCATCACAAAATGGGGAAGAGATGGCCAGCCCTCTGTAGAGATAGAGGTGGTTAGGGACTATTTAGAAAAGCTGGACGTGCACAAGTCCATGGGGCCGGACGAATTGCATCCGAGAGTGCTGAGGGAATTGGCGGCTGTGATTGCAGAGCCCTTGGCCATTATCTTTGAAAACTCGTGGCGAACGGGGGAAGTCCCGGATGACTGGGAAAAGGCTAATGTAGTGCCCATCTTTAAAAAAGGGAAGAAGGAGGATCCTGGGAACTACAGGCCGGTCAGCCTCACCTCAGTCCCTGGAAAAATCATGGAGCAGGTCCTCAAAGAATCAATCCTGAAGCACTTAGAGGAGAGGAAAGTGATCAGGAACAGTCAGCATGGATTCACCAAGGGAAGGTCATGCCTGACTAATCTAATCGCCTTTTATGATGAGATTACTGGTTCTGTGGATGAAGGGAAAGCAGTGGATGTATTGTTTCTTGACTTTAGCAAAGCTTTTGACACGGTCTCCCACAGCATTCTTGTCAGCAAGTTAAGGAAGTATGGGCTGGATGAATGCACTATAAGGTGGGTAGAAAGCTGGCTAGATTGTCGGGCTCAACGGGTAGTGATCAATGGCTCCATGTCTAGTTGGCAGCCGGTGTCAAGTGGAGTGCCCCAGGGGTCGGTCCTGGGGCCCGTTTTGTTCAATATCTTCATAAATGATCTGGAGGATGGTGTGGATTGCACTCTCAGCAAATTTGCGGATGATACTAAACTGGGAGGAGTGGTAGATACGCTGGAGGGGAGGGATAGGATACAGAAGGACCTAGACAAATTGGAAGATTGGGCCAAAAGAAATCTAATGAGGTTCAATAAGGATAAGTGCAGGGTCCTGCACTTAGGATGGAAGAATCCAATGCACCGCTACAGACTAGGGACCGAATGGCTCGGCAGCAGTTCTGCGGAAAAGGACCTAGGGGTGACAGTGGACGAGAAGCTGGATATGAGTCAGCAGTGTGCTCTTGTTGCCAAGAAGGCCAATGGCATTTTGGGATGTATAAGTAGGGGCATAGCAAGCAGATCGAGGGACGTGATCGTTCCCCTCTATTCGACACTGGTGAGGCCTCATCTGGAGTACTGTGTCCAGTTTTGGGCCCCACACTACAAGAAGGATGTGGATAAATTGGAAAGAGTACAGCGAAGGGCAACAAAAATGATTAGGGGTCTAGAGCACATGACTTATGAGGAGAGGCTGAGGGAGCTGGGATTGTTTAGTCTGCAGAAGAGAAGAATGAGGGGGGATTTGATAGCTGCTTTCAACTACCTGAAAGGGGGTTTCAAAGAGGATGGCTCTAGACTGTTCTCAATGGTAGCAGATGACAGAACGAGGAGTAATGGTCTCAAGTTGCAATGGGGGAGGTTTAGATTGGATATTAGGAAAAACTTTTTCACTAAAAGGGTGGTGAAACACTGGAATGCGTTACCTAGGGAGGTGGTAGAATCTCCTTCCTTAGAGGTTTTTAAGGTCAGGCTTGACAAAGCCCTGGCTAGGATGATTTAACTGGGACTTGGTCCTGCTTTGAGCAGGGGGTTGGACTAGATGACCTTCTGGGGTCCCTTCCAACCCTGATATTCTATGATTCTATGATTCTATGATCTCAAGGACCAACAGAAATGTTACTCAGGGTCAGGAGGAGAGAGGAAAGTACTTTCCCTCATGTATTTCCCCGGTCTGCTGTGCAAGGCAGCAGAGATGCTTTAGGCCTTTTAGGGCATTTTCTGTCACTGATTTTTTTCATGGTGTGGTGTGGGAGGAAAGATTTAAACCTGCCAACTCTGTGAACCTGTGAATGTTAAATGACCAAGTGATGAGGTAGCAATAATGCTGTTTCTCAGGATTTGATTGGAAAGAGAAAACAGAAAGCCCTTGAAGTTGAACTCTTGGGTGAATAGAATGATCGGATTGATATTCAACCTTGGAAGGCAATAGATTGTTACATCAGTCAGAACAGCCTGGGTTGGTTTCTTTGTTTGTTTCTTTGTTTTCCCTGATAAATTGCAGAGGGTTCAGAGGAGAGCCACAGGGATGATTAAAGGCTTGAGCAGGGAGAGCAGTTTAAAAACAAACCGAACCTTGCCTGCGTCTACTGGCTGTGACTGCTGAGGACATTTTCCTTCTCTACCCCAGAGTATCTCTTCTGCCAGATTCTTAGCCAGTGCGGCCGCCCTGCAGCCTATGGCCGAGCAATTTGGTAATAGGCTGCAGGACTCACCACATAAGAGCGCAGCTGTTATAGCACCTTGACTGACTATGGTCCAAATCCTGGAGCCCTGGCAGCCCTGGATAACCTCCCACTGATGGCAATGGGAATTTAGCCTTTGTAACTAACTGGTGGAACCTGAGGTCTCAGCTATGAATTAACCTGGTTGCACACACAGCTTCATCCAAAGAAGTGAAGGATGTAAGCGAAAGAGCAAAGCTGGCCATCTGGGGAGCTGCTGCAGTCCCATAACCACAGCTGGAATGGAGAAGTGGAAAAACTCTCTTGTTGCTGAAGTATCTGGCTGGTGAATCTTGCCCATATGCTCATGGTTTAGCTGATAGCCATATTTGGGGTCGGGAAGGAATTTTCCTCCAGGGAAGATTGGAGAGACCATGGAGGTTTTTCACCTTCCTCTGTAGTATGGGGCATGGTTGACTTGAGGGAGGCTTCTCTGCTCCTTGAAGTCTTTAAACCATGATTGAAGGACTTCAATAGCTCAGACATGGGTGAGGTTTTTCATAGGAGTGGGTGGGTGAGATTCTGTGGCCTGCGCTGCGCAGGAGGTCGGACTAGATGATCAGAATGGTCCCTTCTCACCTTAGTATCTAAGAATCTATCTATAAACAGCTGGATTCGTTGCCCGGTATGCATCACCCAATAATCACAACGGGGTGGAGAAGCAGAAAAGTTTATTTGAAGCTTCAAGCGGTACAGGGAGACAACAATCTCAAATCCTGCACACCAGTGCAAGCAGTTACACATATTTTATACATTCATTCTTTAGCATCCTTATCCAACAGCAAGCTGCCCTAAGTATCCCTATAGCCAATCCGGTATACCGGCCAGTTCCCCTTTTTCCTCTTATCATTTATTCCCCCATATATGGAGTTGTTTGTTCAGCACTATCTAACATTCCTGTCCTGCTTGACCTAATCTTGCTCCAGCCAGTCTGTGCCTGCAATACACTGTTGCAAATTTCTCAGCATGAAGGCTGTGAGTATCTCCAGGCAGAAAAGGGAAGATCGGGTCCATCTGGGCCTAGAGCGAGGGGGCTTCATCGGCACTCGTGGTCTTCCATCCCCTTGAGTTACCTAGTGGCCGTGCCCGGTGTCCCCAACACCCTGAAATGCTGGGAGCAGCACTGAGAAAAGGAAGTTTGTCAGTGAGATCAGTAGCAATACCTCTGAAATGAAGGAGTGCTTTCTCCTTTGTGATGACATGTTTGAATCGTGTTCCTTTACGATGAGATAAAGCTTTAAAATATCCTTCTCTAATCTCAGGATGGGTCTGTAACCATAATCGTTCTCTGTGCCAATTGGCCTCTAGATAGTTATCTTTGGAAAGAGCTGGCTGAAGAGCCTTCCTACAAACCAGGAGATCATGGCTTGGCCTGCCAGTTCTTCCTTGCTGAACCTCTAGCTTGTCTGCTAGATTCCTTTTTTTGTATCTCTTCTCATAAAAATGAAAGAGGTCACAGCACAATCCTTGTAAGTGCTTGTTCAAGACAGAGAGAGCCTGTCTTGTGACTAAGCCTTGGAAAGTGGCAAATAAGAAGTCTGGAGTTGATGGAAAGGTTACCATGACTCAGAGTTGAGTTGAAGTTGCTATGACTGAAATGCAGAGCACTAACCATTCTATGATCACAGCAGCTTGTGGGAAAAGCGCATGTTAGAAGCCCTCTGTCAACTCAGCTGTGGCTTTCCATGCACAGAGAGGCAGCCCGCTCAAGGTCTGCAAGTCTTGAGGGAAATGGGGAACTTCTGTCCTTTGGAATTTCAAGGTGTTGTCTTGGAGCATCAAGTGGAAGAGTTGCAAACAGGCCATTACGGAAGGCACCATGGCTTAGTAGGCTAAAGCACCTGTCTCATAAAAGTAAATCCTGGGTTCAACTCCCTGTGGTGCCTTACTGCATGCCTTTTGTTTCCTCTGCTCACATTTTTCTCTGTCTTCTTAGGAAACAGAAGAGACCTCCCTTGGCAATCCAAGCAATTGCTTGCTAAGGAAAAGGCTTCTTTGCAGAGGAGCGTTGGAGAGAATCAAATCACCAGCCTGGAGTTGATAAAAAGGCTATTGGCATTGGCAAGGAGGTTGCTTCGACTGCAATTCCTGTGACACCAGAGCCTGTTTCAAGTGCCCATGCAATTTTCTGGGGATATCTATGCCCAAAGACCCTTCTAGAGGGTTCTCTGCAGGGCTTGCAGGAACTGGAGAATTACTGTCCTTTCACCTTTCATTTTATTGTTGATGAAAAATGGAGCAGTTACGGGAGAAGTCCCAGAGAGTGGCAGCGTGGCAGAGCTTGCCAATAAACCTGCTGGATAAAGAGCAAATTCAGGATCCAGCATCCAGTGCTGCCTTGCTGAATGTGCCTCTTCTTGTCGCCTTTTGGTCAATCTTTTTTGTTAACGGAGAAGCCCGCCTTTGACTAGCCATAAAAATGCTTGCAAAAAACCAGGTCTTTTTGCTGACAAGTGTTGAAAGCAGGCACCGGATGAACATGGAAACAAGGTAAAGGTTGCTGTAACTCATCTTGCATGCACGGCTGTTGAAGCTACAAGGCAGAGCATTAAGCACAATATTACCATGGCTGGTCACAGGAGGGTCTCTGGATGATGGGATCCTCAGAGACTTGACACCATGGAAAACCTACAACTACCAGTCTCTCTGAACACCTGTGATGAGCAAGATTGAGTTGGGACACTTGTTCTGCTTCAATCATTTATTGTCTCTCTGGGTGTTCTCTGTCTCTTTCTTCTCCCCCCATTTCTCATCTCCAATGTCTCTGCCTTTTTCCTCTTGCTCCCTCCCCCTGCCCTTTCCCAAGAACTCTCACTCTACAGCATTTAGGAAAAGCCAGAGTTTCCATGTTCTGCACATGATCCTGTGTCAGAGGACACGTGACCCCGGTCAGAACGAGTCACCAGAACAATATGACCCTTCATGGGAGACTTCTCTGCCAACTCAGCAATTTACACCCCTCCTCCCTCACTAAAGGGGGAGGGGTACAGCTCTGACTTAGAGGCCCCACAGGAGAAATTTTAGCCCAAAGGGAAATTTGTGTGAAATGCTGAGAAGTGAAGAGCTCCCTTCCTCGCAAAGCCCAGAGCTCTAGTGTCACCCCCATGGCACCAGGACAGGGAAGCCAGTGGGATGGGGTTACAGAATACAAGGGGGAGGCAGCAGGGGAGAGAGGTGACAGGGAGTGTCTATTTTTCCTTCTCTCTTCACTTTCTCTTTTTCTCTTCTCTTCAAGTAACTGCAGTCACAGCAGGGAAGGATTTGACAGATTCTGTGACTTACTGTGACCTCTGTGACTTCTGCAGTGGCCAGCTGGCCCCGGAGACTGCACAAGCAGTGGCCAATGCACCTGGCCCTGGGGACCTCTGGAGCAGCGGTTCTGAGGGCAGCAGGAGCAGCCTCAGCTCAGTGGCTCCTGGCAGCATTCCTGGGGTGGCCGGAGAAGCAGCTGGCCCCCTGGGGCTCCCCACCACCAGCAGCTGGAGTGGCCGCAGACCCCTAGGGCTTCTCCCCCTGCAGGAGGTGCCAAGGGCCCTTCGGACTCCCTCCCCCCACAGCTGGTGCCACAGACTCCCTGGGCTCTGCTCTCCAAGATTTAATGAGGGGTATTTATGGTATAAGTCATGGACAGGTCATGAGCAATGATTTTTTGTTTCTTGCCCATGATCTGTCCGTAACATTTATTAAAAATACCCGTGATTAAATAATCGCCTGACTCATTATCGATCAACTAAATCAAAAGGCTTCCACCTGCAAGTGGATTTAGCCCAGGACCCTCAAAGTCAGCAGTTGTTACACTCCCCACTGAACTCTCTGATCAGGAGTCCTAGCGCTGGAAGCCTCCTGTTGAAATCCTAAAATAGCGGTTTTGTACTGGGGGGGGCTGAAATTTTGGACTGAAGGTTGTAGCTCCATCGTTATTATATTGAGTTGCTTCAAAACAACAAGTGAAGAAAGTCTCCTAAGGGCCAGGCTCTCTGCCATTGAAACAGCTGCCATTGCTCTCCAGGAGTCTGTGTGCGCCACACAGCAAAGTACAAACCTGCTCCGAACTGAAAGCGGGGTCAGACAATGAGAGGGTTGGTAACACAAATACTTCAGACTATTAACCCTAGATCCCTTTCTTTCTTTAAACCAGACATGCCAGTCGACTGTTAGCTATGGCATTGTCTTCATCTTAAAATATCTCTCAGTACATTTAACAGAGGAAGTGAAACCGCCTCCCACAAATGGCTCCCTGTTAAGGAGTTGTACCATACCTGCCCCTGGAGACTGGTTTTATACCCTTAGAGCTTTTTTCTTCAAACCCCTTATCCCAATCTATGGGCCAACTTCCGCATTTCAGAATTTAGAATTTACTCTCATCACCCTAGTATGGCCCTTTCCATGTGAATTGGGCAAGCAAGTGGGGGAAGCTACATGGCTTATGAAAACCAATGCTCTGGGAGAGGCCTGAACTCATAACATCAGCAGTGTTCCCCCCGCCACTAAAACCAGTTGCACCACCGCAGGTGCTTCTTAGGCAAAGTTGGGAAGTAGGCAGTTACCTGAGTCTTTGGTTAACACCTCTGGGTGGTAACAAAATGGCTGATGGTTCAAATCCAACTGACAATGGAGCTTTTTAGCTATGAGAATCTAGAACATTTTAACAGGAAGAAAATCTCCTCTATTCTCATCTAGCCCCTTTTGACTCCTTCTGCCCATCTTCTTCCTTCCCTATCAGTGTCTTTCCTTCCCCATTGGGGACATGCAGAGATGAGCTCTGGTCTGTGTGTGTCCTATACAGGGGAAGGGGGTCGCACTAAAACAGTCAACCTGTGGAACTCTTTGCCAGAGGATGTTCTGAAGGCCAAGACTGTAACAGGGTTAAAAAAAGAACAAGAGAAGTGCATGGAGGAAAGGTCCATCAATGGCAATTAGCTAGGATGGGGAGGCATGGTGTCCCTAGACTCTGTTAACCAGACGCTGGGAATGGGAAACAGGGGATAGATCACCTGGTGCTTATTTGTTCTGTTCATTCCCTCTGGGGCACCTGGCATTGGTCACTGGGCTAGATGGACCTTTGGTCTAACCCAGTATGGCCGTTCTTATGTTCCTGTGTAACATTGATAATGGGTAGGTATGTGGGAGGGTGTCTGCATGGTTAAGGGGAGAAAGAATGGAGAACTAACAGTGGGGCCCAGAGAGATTCCCCCACAGATTGCAGACATCCCCTGCTTCCCACCATCACCCATGTGTGGGAAGAACAACTTGGAGTTTCTTGGGGAAGACACTTTTAAAAATGCAAGTTTCAGAGTAGCCGCCGTGTTAGTCTGTATTCACAAAAAGAAAAGGAGGACTTGTGGCACCTTAGAGACTAACAAATTTATTAGAGCATAAGCTTTCGTGAGCTACAGCTCACTTCATCGGATGCATTGCTGCTAATTCCATTTTAATAAGATCAAAACTTCCTGAAACTCAGTGACACAATCACTGGAATGAGTTTGTCCTGATATTTTACTGGCTGCAGGCACAAAGGAAGAAAAATTACACTTCTGGTTCAGAGGCAATGCACACACAAGAATCAAAGGGCTTTTTATTCCTTAGGTTCTGCCACCATATGCTGCTTCCATTTCATTTCAATCCTTTCCCAAGATTTCTCCTTGTGCAAAGCAACATTACGTCCTTGGGAGAGACTGGACCAGAGGCTGCATTCATTTAACCTACCAAAAAACAAACAAGCAGAACCATAGATTAGGACCTATGTATTCTCCAGGTTCCTCCAGCCCAACCTTCTGCTGATGCACCTCAAGCCACAGCCATGCAGGGTTGGAATCTTGCACTGTTTAAATTCCATGACACTGAGGGATTTCAGCTCCCCTTTGTCCAGAGGAAACCTTCATCCCACTCCCAACCAGGTTCTTGTCCATGGGATCACTGTAGGGGTCTGGGTCCCTGTTTGTCTAGTCTCTCTATCTAGGACAAGCCAGGGTGCCTCTATATAAATCCATGGTAGGCCCACATCTTGAAGACTGCATGCAGATGTGGTCACCCCATCTGAAAAAAGGTATATTGTAATTGGAAAAGGTTCAGAAAAGGGCAACAAAAATGATTAGGAGTATGGAACAGCTTCCATATGAGGAGTGATGAATAAGATTGGGACTTTTCAGCTTGGAAAAGAGATGATAGAGGTCTATAAAACAATGACTGGGTTGGAGAAAGTGGATAAGAAAATGTTTACTCCCCCTGACACAAGAACTAGGGGTCACCAAATGAAATGAAGAGGCAGCAGGTTTAAACCAAAGAAAAGGAAATATTTCTTCACATAACACCCAGTCAACGTGTGGCACCCTGGGGCACCTAGGATTGGCCACTTTGAGAAGACAGGATACTGGGCTACATGGACCTTTGATCTGATCCAGTATGGCCGTTCTTACCTTGTGTTCTTATGAACTGGGGTGTATGAGCACTCATTGCCCTCTGCGGATCTGCCCTTCTCCTTCCCCTTCTATACTCTCATGTTTCATTGACTCCAGCCTTTTTTCTATTCATCATCAGCATCATTGTAAACAAGCTGCCCTCCCCTCCTGTCCCCTCAAAGAGACAGTGTCCCCTGTCTTGTGTAAACCACTGACTTCTCTCAGCACTGACTGCCCCTCTGGGTCCTTGCCCCTCGGTCTGTACTGATGGGACCCTTCCCTCCAGTCCTGGAGGATTCTCTCTTCTCCTTCCTCTTCAAGCAGCCCAGTGGGTGGGAATCTTAAAAGCACCTAGCTGATTTAGGAGCAGAAACCCCTGCAGAGCTTCCATGCAATTGGCACTTTCTCCTCATTGCTCAGGATTGAAACTTGTGCAGGGAGACTGGTGGGCCACATCCCAGCTGGGCATGAGCAAAGCAGCAGGGTAAAAGGCAAACTTAGAGATGCTGGGGATTGAACCCAGGGCTTCATGCATGCAAAGCATGTGCTCTACCACTGAGCTACATCCCCAAATTGACCTTCTCTACTAGTTGTTGCACTCAGAGCCTGCCTCTTTCCAATGCATCCAGTGGCTATAAGCTTCATGGGAAGACCTTTCCCCCTGGATCATGCTCTCGTGGAGGTTGCTGGTTCATAGGGGTCACTTTGCAGCAGAACCAGATTCTATATGTGGGGGAGAGAGAGTGCCTGCCCTGGACTCAGGGTGCAGAGATACACTCTGCCGTCTCCCCTGAACTGGGGGTGCTGCAATCCCCTGCTGGAAGGTCATAGTGGTGGTGGGCACTGTGAACAGCTCAATCCCTGACCCTGGTGGCAGAAGTGGTGTGGGGAACTCCAGCTGTCTCTAGGAACTAGGGTAACCAGATATCCTGATTTTATACTGACAGTCCCGATTTTGGGGTCTTTTTCTTATATAAGGTCCTATTACCCCCCACCCCCTGTCCTGATTTTTCATATTTGCTGTCTAGTCACCCTACTAGGAACTATTATTTCCACCTCCTCTAAAGTCCAGCTTTCCCCAGCACATTCACTGCAGTGCAATTGGGTCACTGTTTCCATGGCTCTACAGCAAAGAATTACTCCCAGTTTCCCTTCTGTCTGCAGCATGATTCGCCTGTGTCGGTGGTTAATAAGGTGGATCTAGTTGTAGATGGTTATTCATTCCCCACCTTGACAATTCACACAGTTCCTTTCCTATTCAAATCCCCAGCACCTCAATGATCCTGGAAGCAGGGGTTGGGTTTGCCCTGAGATTTTCTTTTTCCTCTCCACCTGAAGTGAACTCAGCCTCTTCCCCATCCCACATATTCCATGAAATAACAAGAGCAGCATAAAGAAAGAGGGGAGGGAACATGTCTTGGCCAGGGCGGGATGTTCCCAGGGCCCCCTGCTTGCCCATTGTTTCCATGACAGAAGAGGAAGGTTCCATGGAATTTGACACCCTGCTTTGCACAAGGACAGAAAAAGATCTTGCTGTTCCATGTCTCTGCAAAGAAAATTGTGCTTCAGTGTGAAAGAGAGGCGAGAATAGCCCCATGGTGGGACAATGTCCTCAGGATTAAGAGCAAAGGACTCAGGCTGAGAACTGATTTCACTCCACTCATCTGGCATTTAACACATTGTCTTCCATGGATTGGAACACATTGGGCACTTGTGACATTGATCCAGATTCAGGGGGTTCAGACTCCTTTAACTCTTGGTAAAAACATGAACTTGATTCCAAGAAGGAAGAGAGGAGAAGAGGAGAAGCCTGAAACTGACTTTAGTTCCAGACTGGGGTCTCCTGGATGGGTGGAAACTTCCTTCCCTGACACCAGGGGACAGCAGCTACTGGCGACATACCAGGGCTGGGATGAAAGGGGAATGTTTCATGGACTTTATGCACACAGGGCCCCACTAACTCTGAATCCTCCACTTTAGCAGTAACTTAGAAAGTCACATCTAGGTCAACGGCAGGACGGGGGTTTGAAAAGAGATTCTTTTTTCCTCCCCTTCATGAGAAAGAAAGGAAGGGCTGGACACTTAGGTGCAGAATACAACTTTTTCCTCTGGCTGAGGAGCTGAAAACCAGGCACAGATGACTGGTGTCTGCTGAAAGAGGTGCGGGCGGGGCACAATTTCAAGTTTCAGTCTCACTTTCTTAGGATCAACAGCCCCGCCCCCCCGCCCAGTGTGAACAATGCAGGAAGAGGGAGCAGAAAAGGCAACTCCTCTCCACTTACCCCTCCGGCAGCTGCCATGCAGGGAGAGAGCTAATCCAGAGGGAGGGCTAATCCAGGTGGGGTACATGACCCACATACTGCCCTCGACAAGTGTTGCCTCTGAAATTAGGAACATTCAGGAGTTCAAGGGCACAGCTGCACAGCCAGAAAAAAGCCCAGCACTACATGCCCAGGGTGAAAGGGTGTGCTAAAGCCTGGCATCAAGCCAGAAACCTTCAGATCTTCAAACTAATGCAATCTCAATGCAGCTACTTTGGCAACACCAAGGCCAACCAGGAAGGCTTAACGTACAAGCCACAGCACATACCAGGAAGATTTTAATCTGGATGTCACAACGTAGGAGACAAGCAGTGGACTTTGTCCAGAGGGGCAGGCTGGGGTTTCCTATATTGCATTCACTCTAGCCAGCACCTGCCACTTGGCAAGCTGCCACTGGTGACACCAGGTCGGCCAAAAAGAAGCAGCTGTTCTCACCGGAACAAGTCCACCCACTGTTCACAGGCAACTCCCAAGCCCACCACAGCACACCATCTTGGCCAGAAAGGAGCCTATTCGGACTCATCTTTGCTTCTCTTTCTTTCACCCAGAACCCCGCTTCTTCTCCTGGACTGCAAGTAGCCATCCCTGGGAAGCCAAGAGACAGTCACAGGATTCTACCTCCCAGCAGCCAACCGCACCTCCCCAGGCTTTGGCAGAACGAATGGTGGCGCTCTACTAACCCCACTGAGGCACTTAGCTTCTGTCCTGCCTTCCTCAGCATGACTTTCCTCTTTTGCCCCATTCCTGCCTCCCTTCCTCCTTTGTCAAGTCACGCCAAGGAAGGCAGCCAGAAGAGCCGGCCTCAGTAGGCCAACGTCCAAGGGCAGAGGAGGCCAAGCCACAAGGCTCCAAAAGGTGACTGGCCTAGATGCTCTAGCTTTCCACGGCTAATGCCAAGGTGCTTTCTCAGCTTATTCCAGCACCTGTTGTGTGGGAGGGATCCCGGTAGTCCAGACTCAGGGCTGGAACAAGCCCCTGATTTAGGGGGTTGCCATTTTGTTGCCCTTTCACACAGTTTGGGGAGATCTTTTTGTAGCTCTTTGCAGTCTGCTTTGGACTTCACTCTCCTGAGTAGTTTTGGATCATCTGCAAATTTTGCCACCTCACTGTTTACCCCTTTTTCCAGATCATTTATGAATATGTTGAATAGTCCTGGTCCCAGGATTGACCCCCTGGGGGACACCACTGGGGGACACCACTATTTACTTCTCTCCATTTTGAAAACCTTTTAACCACTTATGGATCCATGAGAAGACCTTCCCTTTTATCCCAGGACAGCGTAATAGAGCAGAATAGGGTTTTGTTGGGACGGGGACTAAATCGAGACTATATCAGGAGGTTATACAGATTAACTGTCTTTGTGTAAGCGTGTGTGTGAAAAAATCAGTCTTTGTTGCAAGTAGGTTTTGAATCTCTGCTGGGAAACCTCACTTGATTTATTAGCCCAAGGCCTTAACTACTCAGCCATCACAGCTGTTTCCAAATCAAAGCCCCAATTCCAGATAAACTGATAAATAAGCCCAATGCCCAGACTCGAAGTCATCTGAAATTCAAAGAGTAAATCCAGCACCCAAAGCAGAGGGGGGAATATATTGCTTTTTCTCTTTACTTAGTCACATGCAATAGCTCAGAGAGCTCTTTTAAATGTCTCCCCTCCCACAACCTGGGAAAGGGGAAGGATTCTCAGGTTCTAGCTTGATTTGAAGGAGGATCACTGGACCTGAAAACCATTCCCTGCCCTTTCCTAGAGAAACCTGTGATGCACAGAACAAGGCGGAGAGAAATGCTTACTGGAGCCAAGAATTGTGCCCCTGGAATAGCAGCAGTATTGGGCAGCTGGAAATCACACAAAAAGAGCTGAAGCCTTGGTGGTTCAGAAATAGATCTCCTAGGTACTGTATGGGAGGTTTAGGTTTGTTTTCTGGACAGTAGCAGTCTGAGTTTTATTGCCTCCAAATTTCAGGAGAAAAATTCAGACCCAAACTGTGTGGTGGGGAGCTCGATCGCGGTTTCTTTGGGTTTGATTTGGTTTGTTCTCTTATTCTCATTTTAAAAGCCCTTGATCATTTTGATGGGAAAAATGTTTGTACAAGGCCAAGGAAAAGTAAGAAAAGTTAAAAATCTGTGTTGGAGTGAGGGGGTCTCTGTGTGCCAGGGCAGGGGTGGAGATTTTCAGGGAAGGGGGTTAAGGGATAAATGGGAGGCTTTCCCTGGAACACAGGGGGATGTTTTACAGTTTCCAAAGGGAAACCTCCCCACGTTCGCAGTGCTGCTGCCCAGCTCAGACCCCACTGACACCCCTGTGATGAAGTGGGAATTTTCTGAACATTTTGTATGCATATTGGGTGTACCTCAGTTTCCCCTATTTGTTGCACAATTCTCTAGGTCAGAAGTCCCAAATTTGGGGTGCCAAGTGGAATGGAGTAGCATTCAGGGGAATGCATCTGGGGCCCGGGCCAGCCCCCACAGCAGATGGGGAGGGAGCGCTGCCCAGCTCCGCTCCTGGCCCCAGCTGCTGGTCCTGGCTGCCGGCACCACTCCCAGGGCTCCATTTCCAGCCCTACACCTGGGGCTTTGCTGCCAGTCTCAGCCCCCACCCCCAGCTCTGGCCCCAGCCTCAGCCCCCTTACCCCGTCCGCATCCCTTCCCCCATAGCTGTGGCCCCACTCCCAACCACAGCTAAGGGGATGCATGGACAAGGGTAAGGGGGGGGTGACCCTCAAAAGTTTTGGGACCACTGAACTAGGTGATGGGATAAGGGTGTTTAATCTTTGCAGAGACCCCTAAAGGGCAGGTGTGGCTGCTGTCTAGCTGTTTGGGCCAAGACAATGGCCAGCAATTCTGTATCCGGGGCATACCTGCTGCAAGCATCCAGCTGGCTGGGAGGAGCTGGAGAAGAAAGAAAGAGGTGGAGGCCAGGGGACCAGTTTGCCTGGGAAACAGAACAAAGGGCAGAAGAGGGGCAAAAGGGCATGGCTGAGATTCGGCTGTTGGAAGCAAGGAGTCTGCTGTTTTGGGGACTTGAGGGGAGAGCCCAGGCTCTGAGTTCTGGGTCTCCCCAAGATGGACTTTTCTGAATTTTCCTAATTCCTGTGCTAACAAAGAACTTTCCCAGGATTTATTCCAGACCGCTAATAAACCCTTCTGTTTTACAACACTGGCTGAGAGACACTGGTGATTGTGGAAGTTGGGGATGCACGACTCCCCTTTGGGGAGTGTAAGGCTTTCCAAGGTGTCCCACTGAGATGACTCACTACAGGAAGCTCTTGGTGTGGAACAGGGGTGCTGAAAGGTCCAAGGTCAGTCCCAGGAGGTGCTGAAGGCAAGGAGGCTTCCCCTAGTGTGAGCATGCCCTGAGGGGTGTCACCCTGAAGAGGGTCCTGCCTGGGGTTGATTCAGAGCTGTTCCAGAGCACTGAGCCTGTGTGCCCGTGACAGCCCCCCAGCATGTGACCTACAGGCTCCACTCTGGCAAAGCTCCCTGTAAATCGGAGGCAAACTCCCCACTTCTCCCAGTTAATCTCCCCCTGCATAGAACCCAGAGCAAGTCCTGCCTAGCTGGGTCTCCTGACAACCACAGCTGTCCAAGGAGCTGGCCAAGCTGTTCCCCTAGGTCCCTGTTCAGGGGCAGTTGTCAGTCTCATGAGTATAGTGGTGACTATCCCGATCTCTCACTTGGGGGACTACGGTTTGATTCCCTGATGAGAAAGCTGCGATTTTGACACCAAGCATAAGTCTACAGTACAATTAAAAACCCACAGCTGGTCCAAGCCAGCTGATTGGGGCTTGCAAGGCTCACGGTCCAGGCCAGGGGCTGTTTAATTGCAATGTAGAAGTTCTCGCTCAGGCTGGAGCCCAACCATTGAGATCCTCCCCCCTCGCTAGGTTCAGCAGCCTATATGCTGAAGATGAGTTTATAATTGGGGTGCGTCGTCACGGTGCGGAATCGATGGCCACCGCTCCCCTGTCGACTCCACTTCTCCCTCTCGCCATGGTGGAGTTCCAGAGTCGACGGCAGAGTGATCAGGGATCAATTTATCACTTCCACAGTAGAAGCGATAAATCGATCCCCGATAGATCGATCACTAACCGCTGCCTGCGGGTAGTGTAGACATGGCCTTAGAGCCCCAATTTCTATTTCAGAATAGCAGCCGTGTTAGTCTGTATCCACAAAAAGAACAGGAGTACTTCTGGCACCTTAGAGACTAACAAATTTATTAGAGCATAAGCTTTCATGGCGTACAGCCCACTTCATCAGATGCATAGAATGGAACATATAGTAAGATATATATTGTGACAGGGTCGGGCCAGATGGCTACAGGAGAGTAATAGAAAGCAGATATATTAGCCCCAGGCTAAGTAGGTCCTTTTCCCTGGGTAAGGTAACAGGGAAGGTTCCAGAACAATCAGGAACGTTCTGGAGACAATGAAGACAGACAGACTGATTAGAACACCTGCAGCCAATCAAGAATCTGTTAGAATCAATTAAGGCAGGCTACTCAGGGCATCTGGGTTTAAAAAGGAGCTCACTTCAGTTTGTGGTGTGCGTGTGAGGAGCTAGGAGCAAGAGGCACTAGGAGTGAGAACGCGGGCTGTTGGAGGACTGAGGAGTAGTAGCATTATTGGACACCAGGAGGAAGGTCCTATGGTGAGAATAAATAAGGTGTTGGGAGGAGGCCATGGGGAATTAGCCCAGGGAGTTGTAGCTGTCTCACAGCTGTTCCAGGAGGCATTCTAGACAGCTGCATTCCACAGGGCCCTGGGCTGGAGCCTGGAGTAGAGGGTGGGCCCAGGTTCCCCCCAAACCTCTCAACTCCTGGTCAGACACAGGAGGAGTTGACCTGGACTGTGGGTTCATGAAAATGGCCAAACTGAGGGCTGCTGTGAAGCTCCAAGGCAAGCAAATCCGCCAATAAGCACAAGACCCGCCAAGGTAGAGGAGGAACTTTGTCACATATATATATCTACAGATAAGTTGGAAGTTACCATAAAAACTGTGAGAGGATAATTAGTTAAGATGATCTATTATCAGCAGGAGAAAAAAACTTTTGTAGTGTTAATCAAGATGGCCCATTTAGACAGTTGACAAGAAGGTGTGAGGATACTTAACATGGGGAAATAGATTCAATATGTGTAATGACCCAGCCACTCTCAGACTCTATTCAAACCCAAGTTTCAGAGTAGCAGCCGTGTTAGTCTGTATTCGCAAAAAGAAAAGGAGTACTTGTGGCACCTTAGAGACTAACAAATTTATTAGAGCATAAGCTTTCGTGAGCTACAGCTCCCAAGTTAATGGTATCTAGTTTGCATATTAATTCCAACTCAGCAGTTTCTCATTGGAAATGCATCCGATGAAGTGAGCTGTAGCTCAAAAAGCTTATGCTCAAATAAATTTGTTAGTCTCTAAGGTGCTACAAGTACTCCTTTTCTTTTTGCGAATACAGACTAACACGGCTGCTACTAGAAAAGGAGTACTTGTGGCACCTTAGAAACTAACAAATTTATTAGAGCATAAGCTTTCGTTAGCTACAGCTCACTTCATCGGATGCATTTGGTGGAAAAAACAGAGGAGAGATTTATATACACACACACAGAGAACATGAAACAATGGGTTTATCATACACACTGTAAGGAGAGTGATCACTTAAGATAAGCCATCACCAAGAGCAGGGGGGGAAAGGAGGAAAACCTTTCATGGTGACAAGCAGGTAGGCTAATTCCAGCAGTTAACAAGAATATCAGAGGAACAGTGGGGGGTGGGGTGGGAGGGAGAAATATGGGAGGGAGAAATACCATGGGGAAATAGTTTTACTTTGTGTAATGACTCATCCATTCCCAGTCTCTATTCAAGCCTAAGTTAATTGTATCCAGTTTGCAAATTAATTCCAATTCAGCAGTCTCTCGTTGGAGTCTGTTTTTGAAGCTTTTTTGTTGAAGTATAGCCACTCTTAGGTCTGTGATCGAGTGACCAGAGAGATTGAAGTGTTCTCCAACTGGTTTTTGAATGTTATAATTCTTGACGTCTGATTTGTGTCCATTCATTCTTTTACGTAGAGACTGTCCAGTTTGGCCAATGTACATGGCAGAGGGGCATTGCTGGCACATGATGGCATATATCACATTGGTAGATGCACAAGTGAACGAGCCTCTGATAGTGTGGCTGATGTGATTAGGCCCTATGATGGTATCCCCTGAATAGATATGTGGACAGAGTTGGCAACGGGCTTAGTTGCAAGGATAGGTTCCTGGGTTAGTGGTTCTGTTGTGTGGTGTGTGGTTGCTGGTGAGTATTTGCTTCAGACTGGGGGGCTGTCTGTAAGCAAGGACTGGTCTGTCTCCCAAGATCTGAGAGAGCGATGGCTTGTCCTTCAGGATAGGTTGTAGATCCTTGATGATGCGTTGGAGAGGTTTTAGTTGGGGGCTGAAGGTGATGGCTAGAGAGGGAAAGTCTGGAGCTGCCTTTAATCCCAGTCTGAAATACAAGGGAGAATTCTGGAATTGAAGGAATGGGAAAAAATGGAGAGGAAAGAGAGAGAGAGAGAAAACACCTCTTTTCTCTTCTACCCTCTCCCAGCAAGAAATGTTCTCAATGGGGAAACTCCTCACCAGGACCAGCCTTAGGGAAAATGGTGCCCTGGGCAAAACCTGAACTTTGGCACACCCCTGCCCCTGGCCCCTGTGGGCTCCCTACTCCCCCTTTGCCCCTAGTTCCTGCACTCCCAACCCTTGCACCTCCTTCACCCCAACACCTGCCCCCTCCTGTGCCTTAACACCTACACTGTGTCCCCTTTGCCCTCAACCCCCATATTCCCTTCCTGTGCCCTCAGCCACTGCCCCTCTCCTGCACCTCCTTCACCCCTAATTGCTGTACCCCTCCTGCGCCCATGTGGGGAACTGACCTGTGGGCATGGGGCACCTGGCATTGCTGCCTTCTTCTCCCTGGAATGCTGCTCTTCCGGGCACCCTAGGGGCTGTGGGGGTGGGGGGGTGAGGAGTGACTTCAGGGCTCCCAGCATCCAGGTCACCTTCCTCACCTGGGCTGTATAAGGGGAGGGCAGAGAGAAGCAGCTTCTGATGCTCGTCTCAGAACACAGCCCAGGTGGGGAAAGTGATCAGGATGCATGGAACACTTCGTGTTGCTCCTCGCTCCCCTGCAACCCTCTATGGGGCCACGGAGGAACATTGTGGGAGGGGTTGAGCTGGGAAGAAGCAGGGAGAAATCTGGGAGCCCCCCCCACGGGAAGCAGTTTCTGACACTACACTGGCAGCGTGCACCTTTGCACTGCTGCATGTGCCCCTTTGATGACCGGGTGCCCTGGGTGCCTGCTCGGGTGGCCCACCCCGAAGGCCAGCATGAACAGCAGAGAACACAGAGATACTGGCCACACACTGAGCTGTAGTAGCCTGGGCGGCATGTCATGGAGGCTCGGGGAAGCTAAGTCTCCCCGAAGCTGTGTTGCCAAGGGGGCAGTGGCGGGTTGCCACATGGGCCAATGGGGCCCATGATTAGGGCCCCTGGACAAATTAGGTCCCCTGGAAAAGTCTCCCCTATGTTGGCCCCAGGGCTGGAGGTGCTCTCATTCCCTGCTATGGCCGGGGGCGGGGGGGCTGCAGCTGGGGCACAGAGCTTCTCTGGTCTCAGGGCCATGGGGGGGGGGGTTAAGGAGCGAGCAGGGTGGGGCAGTGGGGGAAGGAGTGGAACAGAGATGACGTAGTTGATGGGACCATGGGTGGAGGCGTGAAGAGGGTAGGGCTGCAGGCAGAAGGGGGGGGGCAGGGCCACGGTTCCAGTGCCAGGGTCCCTGCACTTGTTCTACCTTTCGCTGGGTTTTGGCATCACTAGTCCCTGCTTAGCGAGTTGGGTCAGTGGTCCCCAAAATGTGGAGTATGCTTCCTAGGGAGACACAGAGGAATGTTCATGGGGGCACCTCAGGGCCTGAGCCAGCCCCCTGGAGGGCAGGGAGGGAGCACCACTCAGCTCCACTCTGCCCCCGCTCTTCCCCAACCCACCTTTAGCCTGGCCCCTGGCTCCTGGCCCAGCTCATCCCCCTTACCCCTGTCCGCACCCTCTTCCCAGGAAACAACAGCCCCCATCCCAGCTCTGGTTCTCGACTGTGGCTTCCAAGGGGCCACAGACATGGAGAGGGCACAAGTTTGGGGACCACTGGTTTAGGTGAAGTCCCCTTCACCAATCACTTCTATGCAGTCCAATAAAAGATTCTACCCACCTAGCCCCTCATCAGGATGGACTAGGTATGTTCTGCTGCCCTTCACTCATACAGGAAGGATAACAACATTTCATTTCATGAATGCTAAAGTGATTGTAACCCCAACACCAGCCAAAACGGGTCATTCTGGCAAAGCGGCTCCATCACTCTGTGTACCAAGGCAGAGCAGGAGTGTCTATGCAAACGTCAGTCATGAAGTCTTTCCCCCAGCTCCTCACTAGATGTGAGGGGGGAGCTCATTCAGACCTGCTTATGCTTAGTATTTAAAAACTCCTTATTGTCCTTATCCATGCTGGCCTTAGATTTCTCCTCATTCCTTTCCCTGACAGCTCAGATGAGGTGGCCGAGTGGTTAAGGTGATGGAACTGCTAATCCATTGTGCTCTGCACGCATGGGTTCGAATCCCATCCTCATCGAAGGCGTTCAGTCTTCTCTTCTTTTACAAACAACCATCTCCCCCTTTGGTACAATGACAGACCAAACCATGGTGTCCTGCAAACAAAACCTTCTCAGGAACTCGATCCCCTGCTTTAAATGAAATGTGGTGCTGAAAGAATTGTCTAGCTCTCTTATCTTATCTCAAAAGGTAACATCCTCATAGTCTCCCCCAAACACCCTGGCACCTCCCCAAATTATTAAAATGTCCCCGTCCTCAGCAAGGCCATGACAGTGACCCACAACTAGAGTAGTAGGCCAAGCTGTTCTGAACGAGGCAACTCAAACATTTTCTCTCTGCTTCCCTTGGCAAGGTCTGAGGGAAAACAAAATCCCCCAAATTGAAAATTTTCTGCTGAAAACCAATACTAGTCTGTTTGGGGACTTTGATTTGAATGGATTATTATTATTCTCTTCTGATCTCTGAATTATTTCAGTTCAGTCTTTGGCTTCCTGATGGTTTCCAGGTGTTGAGTTGTGGGGGAGCGAGGCCAAGTCAGGATGTCTCTTCCCCTTTTCATAGTTTCTTCCAACTCTCTAGAAAGCTCCTTTGCTAGGATGGGAGTCAAGCAGTGTCCATTGTCTCTGTGCTATCTTGGAGAAGTCTGCATTGTATACGGTTCCTGGGATAGACTTGGGAGCGTGGATACCTTTAATGGGCCAGCAGCGAGTCTGGCTTTTCCATTGTCGCACCTGAAAGGCTGATGGTGGGCATTCCCAACCTCATAAATATTTCAATAATGCACACAGAGTAAAACTTCATCATTCTCAGACAAGGCTAGCACACATCATCCAACCAGGTATTAACGTTCATCAGATCACAACTTTTACAATGATACCTCACAAGACACATGTTGTACAAACCATATCATCATTATATGACAGTGGTGACTATGGGCTTCCTCCTGACACAATCGTTGTCTTCTACCTGAAGAAACGGCCTCATTTCAACCTCTCCGGTAACATTACAAAACCAACTGCTTAGCATTTTTATGATAGAAGTTGGAGGGAATTCAAAGACCTCCAAAGCTCTGCATTCAGGCCACCTAGTTGGGTAAATTCCATGCTCCTTATCCAGAAGAGACTTGACATGGCTTGAGAGGAGTAGGCTTAGCTGTTCAATATATAGATGGAGAGAGAAGGGCAGTACATTGACAATGTAGAACGTGAGACTCATAATCGGTTTTGAGTCAAGGGGTGCCCTACCTACTTGGTTGTGTACTCTGAGAGTTACCTTCTTGCTTTCCATTTAAGGTCAGGGTGGCAAAACTTTTCCCCTGGCCTGCTCAGTGAACCCTTTGCTGAGAAACTTCCATGTATTTGACTGCATGTCGGTTTCCTATATTGTTAGAGGAGGCCCAAGGTGCTGGAAGGGAAATGTCCTTGGAAAACTCAGATATTCCTGTTCTCCGAAAAAAAGGCAGGTATTAGTAGACACCATTGCTTCTAGTATTCCTGTGGAATCCAAGGCTAGCTGAAGAATTTCTGTCTATATTAGAAAGAATCATTCCATTGTAAATACAAATGAAATGAGATCTGCAGCTCGAGTCAGTGCCTTTTAAAAATTTGCTGAGAAAAAAGCCTTGTTGATGAAGTGAAGGAGCCCTTTTTTGTTCCCAATTTCAAATGCGGAATGAATGGATATTTGTTTAAAAACTTTCATTGCCCTGTGGGAATTGAACCCATGACTTGGCTGTTAAAACACCAGAGCCCACCACTTAAAGGACCAGGTAGGGCCATTTCTTTCTGACAAGAAAGCTTTGGCTTTCTCAGGCTACTACTTCGCCACCTCAAATGCTGGTCCAGTCTCCATTGCCCTGAAGGGACAAGACAGAGAGTGAAGGATCCCCTGTGCTCAGTGTCACAAACTGAGCCCCAAAAATGGACGACATGGTGTCACAATCTCAAATTATGCTTCCAGTTCCTCCATCAGCATCACAGGAGCAAAACAAAGAAATCACCAAAGAAGCAATTTTCCTCTGCTTTCATTTACCCCAATGCAGTCTTCTCCGCTCTTCTTCTGTTTATAATCTGGAGGCTGTCAGGGGAAAAATCATTGAGCTGACAGTATTTCTGGGATAGAAACCCAGAGAGGGGAGTTGATGTCACTTGATGGAGGCTGATTCATTTTCATAGGTCTCATGGCTTTAGCTGCCCCTAGTGTAGCTTTCATTTTGTCAGCACTGCGCTCTCAGGAAGCTGACAAAGTGCTGAGCCCTGCTTCTTTTGGGCCACTGGGAGCACGGGGATTGCACACCAGCTGCAAGCCCTTCTGTCCTCTCCTGTTCCTGCTTGGCTACCCCAGACTCTTTCCACAAATGGTTTCATCAGATGCCGGAGGGACCTAAGGACCTACGGGTTTCCCTCACCCACCTCGTAAGGCAAAGTGTGATACCCTTCTCTGACACTTCTGGGGCCACATTTTCTTTGAGGAGTCTCCGCAGGAGGTCTGATGTCCTGCAAAAATGTGTGTGTGGCTTGAGGGGAACCTACTTGTCTACCCCCACTCTGGGAGCTGAGAAGCTTTTTCTGACTCTCCCCTACTATGTGAGTCAAAGAGCATCCCCGTGGCGGGAGAACACTAAATTCCACCCTCCCGTGCTTGTTTCTCTGACCAGCTGGTAAATCACCCCAGCTCTCTGATGTAGAAATCAGCATCTAACCAGCCTTGTAATAGCCCCTGTTGCTAGCTGGAGAGCGAAGGAATGAAGACCGAAGGCAAATGTCAAAAGGAATCTCAACTCACACTGTGACTATGCCTTTGAAGAAGTGCTACAGACAGCCTGGCTAGTTCAGTTGGTAGAGTATGGTTTCAGAGTAGCAGCCGTGTTAGTCTGTATTCGCAAAAGAAAAGGAGTACTTGTGGCACCTTAGAGACTAACAAATTTATTAGAGCATAAGCTTTCGTGAGCTAGTGAGCTGTAGCTCACGAAAGATTATGCTCTAACAAAATTTGTTAGTCTCTCTAAGGTGCCACAAGTCCTCCTTTTCTTTTTGGTAGAGTATGAGACTCTTACTCTCAGGGTCATGGGTTTGAGCTCTGTACTGGGGGCTTGATCTTACTCCCTTAAGTGTACTTTTTTGTTTATATGGTGAGTCCAAAATGAAATGCACTTTCTTGCCTCTCAACAATCTTATGCAGGAAATGTCTCTTCCTCTTAGCTTAGATAGAACAGGAATAGAGAACAAACTGATATTTCCACATATTCAAGAGACACCATCATAAGACCTAACCACATCAGCCACACCATCACTTGTTCGCTTGCACATCTACCAACATGCTCATAGAATATCAGGGTTGGAAGGGACTCAGGTCATCATCTAGTCCCACCCCCCTGCTCAAAGCAGGACCAATCCCCAATTTTTGCCCCAGATCCCTAAATGGCCCCCCTCAAGAATTGAACTCACAACCCTGGGTTTAGCAGGCCAATGCTCAAACTCTGACTTATCCCTCCCCCTGAGAGATACCGTCATGTGCCAGCAATGCCCCTCTCCCATGTACATTGGACAAACCAGATAGTCTCTATGCAAAAGAGTAAATGGACACAAATCAGACATCGAGAATTGTAACATTCAAAAACCAGCAGGAGAGCATTTCAATCTCCCTGGACACTCAATAACAGACTCTCTCAAGGCTCTTAGGCAGCAAATGTCTCCTCCTGTCTCTGAGCTTTAGTGGAACAGAAAGAGAGGACAAATTGACATTTGCATCATCCTCCGAGAGTGAGAGAGAATTTTCTCCTCTTCTATTCTAGCCTAGCTAAGAGAGGGGGAAAATAACCCTTCAGGAGCTCACTGTCCCCTTCAGCGATCTGGAGCTTCTCTACTTCTTCCTACATTGCTGCCAGCTCTGCATTGGGCATATAAGTACTTCCGTGTCATATCCTTCCCAGCCCTCTTTATTGTCACAGAGGTTGTTTCAGGCTGCGGATGGAGTCAGCTCTCTGCCTATCGACTGGGTCACACTGTATTCCTCGTTAATGCATTTGTGATTGATTTATAAAAACCGGCCTGAGAGTAAAACAAAATGGCATTAAAACTTTTTAAAAAAAAGACGTGTCCTCAATTTATAATATTGGAAATTGTTTTGTTTTCTGTTTCTTTTATATCAATTTACTGTGCTAAAAAAAATCAAGGGAACAGTAAGGAAATTTGTAGCCCAGAGCTTGTCTTAACATGGTTTGAAGATGAACAAGCTGTTGAGTGTTAAAAAATATTATGGGGAAATGTTTTCTAGAAAGGGACAAGTGATATTGTATGTTAAAAGGATGGGTTAGTGATTTCCAATTATTATGTTCTGATTCCTTACACCCCAACCCTGCATAGCCAGGAAAGGAGGGGAAATGAGATAATCAGGAAATCGATTTTTCTGACATGGAACGGATACACGAGGTTGTTTGTGGTTAGCTCAGAATAAACAAAAGGGGGGGAAACTGCTGGCTGGGAGGTAAATATGCAGGACATAGGGTTGGGATTCTTCTATGCTCAGATTTGTTATGTAGCTGGCAATCTCCCAAATGATGGTCTATTCCGTCCCTCAACATGCAGGATAACATTCTCCTTTTGAACTTAAAGTTTCATGAAAGGAAAGCATAGAAGCTATGGATGTATTTGAGAAAGGAGTTGGATGGAAAGAAGACAACAGGAGCCACAAGAGAGAAAGCAGCACTGTTTCTGCCTGGTTTTGGACCAGGTACCTTTTGCGTGTTAGGCAAATGTGATAACCACTACACTACAGAAACCAGTTACTGTCACTTTTGGGGCCCCTTTTTTTGAAGGCTCTCTCAGTAGCCACTACATCAGCTGGTGTCCCTTTGAAGAACAGGGAAGCAAAGGGCACCAAGAACTTATGTTTTAACTCAAACAATCATCACAAATGCTGCAAGGGCACCTCCAATTTGCGCATCTCACAATGAAACAAAACACAGACATATCTCACAACCAACAAAGCTCACATCCACTCTACTTTTTCATGGACATTTCCCTTACAGCTTCCAGTGACAATCAGACAAAACACTGAAATGCAGTAAAATAAAGATGAGGGAGGGAAACCTGCAGGTTCTTAGGTCACTACAGTTTCTGATTAAACTATTTGTGGGAAAGGGTTCGGCTTACTGAGGAGGACAAGGAGATGAAAGATGGACATGCAGACACTGTGCAAACACCATGATCCCGTAACCAATGCGCCAGGAAATCAGCACTTTGGTTGCTTCCTGCTTGCACAGAGTTGACAAACAGGGGGCAGCCAAAGCTGAGAAACCCGATACAATTAATAGGGGAAAAAGGCAGATCTAGTTCTATAAAAGGGCATAGAGCCTGGGCTTTAAGGTACAGCGTTTTCCAGCAGCATGAAGAAGGATGGGGTGAGGGGAATATTGTATTTTTTTGTTTGACTTGCAAGTGAAGAATGGAAAGCAAAGTTTTGTTAGAAAGAGTCCTTCCGCAACTGGGAATTGAGAGTAAGAGCACAAAATTCTAACCACTTGGGAATGCATGCACACAGATTTTTGTCAGCCATACTAGGCTTTCTCCAGCTACTGTGTCTCCATGTGACGAAGCTGATTGAAATGAGGCAATTTTTTGAGCTAGACTCAAAGGTTGTATCAGGAGTGTGATTTAAACAGACATCTCTATACAGAGATCAGAACACTGACTTGAGATATAGAGTCTTGTCCCTTAGACCACTCAACCATGCTGACGGTACGGAAAAACCTCTTCCATCAACCCTAGTGAGAACCGGGTTTCATTTATGGCCAGTAAAGAGCTGAGTATTATTGTCGAGATGTAGGAGTTAAAGAATTGAAACTAGGAGGAAGGGCCAATTTTCCCATCACTTCACACCTTTTACATCCAAACATTATGACTTTCTGAATGAACTGTGCTCATTCAATCAGAAGATGTGGAGATGGATGTAGGAGTCACTGGGGAAAATTCTCTGGACTCTGTTACAAACGAGGTCAGACTGGATGTACATAGTGATCTAGTCTGGCTGTAAAATCTATGAATCAACACTAAATATCATGGGAAATTAATCCTCAGAAACGGCTGTTCCCCATCCGGATCCCAGGAAAGGGTTATCCAAGGAAGGGGGCTGTTTAGGACAAAGAGAAGAAAGATGTCTTCCTCTCCTCGGAGGATTTAGGCTCCACTTTCATCATGTGCTGAGCTGGCTTCTCTTTTCCCACCTACCCAGAGGGTCGCACATTGTATTTCAATATATTTAAGCTACAGCTTCCTGTAGAGAAGAAAAATCATAGAAAAATCTAACCTGCAAAGGAAGGAGACAACTCCTTCTAAAGGAACTCTTTGCGTTTGTTCCTGCTATGTACAGAAATGGTTGGATACAGCAGATTCCAACCCTTGGTCTCTTCAGGGATATGGAAAGATCCAAGATGTCCCTTAATTGAAGAAGGGAGATGATTTCTCTGAGGGATGGAGGCCTCATCTAATGGCTTTAATCTGTCACCAGAAGCTGGGAATGGGCGACAGGGGATGGATCACTTGATGAGTCCCTGTTCTGGTCATTCCCTCAGAAGTACCTAGCATTGACCACTGTCAGAAGACAGGATACTGGTTAGCTGGACCATTGGTCTGACATAGTGTGGCTGTTCTTATGTTCATTTTCTAGTGATTGCTCATTAAGTGAATGCAGCTCCCCTTCCCTCCCGAGGAAATACCTTTACTGTGCAAAATACCAGCACTTTGCACAGAAAGGAGGGAAAGGAAATGGACATATGATGGCACCAGAACCTAAGAAATGAAACACAACAGGCTTGTGTGTACATTGATTCTGAATAGCAAACGAATCTGAGTCCCATATCATGAAAAGCCATAAAGCCATTTCTTTCTATGGCAGGGAACACTAGCAGAAAAGAGTTCCAATAATTCCTGCCCTTTTACTTATGAATTCTTTTATATTATAAATAAATTTGCAACACAATTTGTCTGAACTTGAGCAGCCTGTTATTAAAAGCTGGTTCCCCAATTCAGTTCCAACGACTCTGCTAGAAACACCCCCAGGTCCCTGCTCACCCCAGTAGGGGCAAAAAGAGAAACCCCCACTGGGTGTTAGCTCCAGGCTGCTGCCCCAGGGTGGGGGTGGAGACTGATTGTTTGCTGCTGGGAGGGAGACAGTACAGGCCTCTGGTGCTATGGTCCTAGCATCTGCCCAGCCCAGACTGTTCTCTGCCTCAGCTGCTACTCCCTGCATGCTCTAGAGTCAGACATGCAGGGCCCCCAGGGGAACAGAGGCTGGACAGAGCCGTAGCCTAGGTTGGGCTGGGAAGTTGCTGGGAGTTCTCGTTCCCTGAGAACTGGCCTGGCTCCCTTCTCAACAGCAAACAAATCAATTCCACGTCCCCTCCCAGGAAAAATCACCTTGGAGCTAAGGGCAGCATGGGACAATTCCCTTTACTTCCCACCAAGGCATGAGACAACCCAGGGCGTTTCTAGAAGAACTTTTGGAACTGATGTGGGGAAACCAGCCTTTAATAACCAGCAGCCCTAATTTAAGCTAACTGGGTTTGTTTGTGTTTTACAATTCACTATAGCACTAAATAATCCTTCAATCCTAGTGTCACCATCCTTGCCCATACACAAAGTACGCAGCTGCAAATTTCCTGGTGTCCTGTGCAGCTGTGTGCTGCTCCAGCCCCTGCTCCACGTCTTCTCCATAGCCCCCGCCCCTGCTCCGCCCAAGCCCTAGCCCCACTCCTCTGAGGACTATCGGGGTTACCAATCCCCCTTCGAGTCTGGCCTGCAGAACCTCCTGGCTGAGGCGTCTCCCTGTGCTGGGCCCACTGCCCAGGGTCCCACCTCGCTCTCCCTAGCTGCTCATGACACCCAGCTCCGGACTGCTCAGCCCCAGCTCCAGCTCCACTCTGCCTCAGCAGGGCTGCTGCTCTGCCTCCAGCTCCCTGAGCTATTTCTCTGGCCCCTCTGGTTCTGGTTGCTGCAGCTCTTCTCCCAGGACAGGTCTGCTCTGCAGGCTGCTTCTGTGACTCTGCTCTCACCACTGACCTGCTTCGTGGGCCGCTTTTCTGGCCCCTCTGGCTCTAGTTGCTGCAGCTCTGCTCCCAGGGCAAGTCTGCTCTCTCTGGGCTGTGCCTCTGGCTTTGGGGCTGCAGCTCTGCTCCCAGGACAGGGGCTGCTCTCTCTGGGCTGCTTTTCTGGTCCCTCTGGATCTCACACAGCTCTGCTCCCCAGCTAAGATCGGGCCCCTGCTTTCTCCTTAGCTCAGCCCCACTCTGTCTGACCCAGGCAATTCCAGCTCACACGGAGGACAGGACCTCCCTGGCCTCCTGTCTCCCTCATTAGCCTGCCCGCCCTGTCATTCAGGCTGCCCTGGAGCATTGGCCTCTCCCCATTGTTCCTGGGGACTGTCAGGCTCAGGGTCCTGATTCCCCATCGACCCTTCCTTTTGAGTACTGGGAGCTAGCAACTAAAACACCCGCACTAAATATTAGTAATGGGGCAACAGTCCCCTTACAGTAGGGTTGCACTGGGTCAAGGGGAAAAGATTTTGTTTGACAGTGTGTGGGAATGGGGAGGATGTGATTCTCCAGGATATAAATGATGGAACACAGAAGGGTAGTGACAGTGAAGCCCCATATGTGAGTATTATGACCCTGTGTGGCGCTGCCGTTCATATTCCCCTCCAATGGTCTCATCTTTCATTGAATCCAGCATTTTTCAGCCGATCATCATCACAGACGTGTCCCACATGCCTCAAATACAGTGTCCCTCTTAGAGATGTCGAGGACTGGAACGGATTTCAGCTGATGGACAGGTTTGCTAGGTTTTTATACATTTGCATAGTAAAATGCTGAGTTTTTAAATTTATTACAAGCATCATTCCTGATCATACTGGAGAGGGGTAAGGAAATCGATTTTCATTCAAAAAAGTTTATAAACAGAAGCACTGGGATTTAAAGGAGGAACCCATTGCCAGGCAGGCAAATGTTCAATCACGGAGCTATACACTCAACAAAGAGTGCATTGGATAGCCCAGACAAGGGATGGGTTTGAACCTGGAGATTTAGTACACTTTATATATATACACAAACACCACGGATTACAAAATCACCATACCTGCTTTGTGTTACCAGAGGACAGCAACAACTTTCCTTGGAGCACACACTGCTCCCCAGCTCCATGCCCTTCAATCTCTCCAGCATTGCCCCAATCCCTTAGAGGTACAGGGCACAGGTAACTAGAGCCCCTTCATCCCGATAGAATTAATGCCCAAATAATTCCATTTAGACCAGAAACGCAGAGCTCCTTTGTCACAGCTGATGTACATAGACAGGTTTTAGAGTAGCAGCCGTGTTAGTCTGTATTCGCAAAAAGAAAAGGAGGACTTGTGGCACCTTAGAGACTAACACATTTATTTGAGTATAAGCTTTCGTGAGCTACAGCTCACTTCATTGGATGCATCGTAAGCTGTAGCTCATGAAAGCTTATGCTCAAATAAATTTATTAGTCTCAAGGTGCCGCAAGTCCTCCTTTTCTCTTTGTACATAGACAGAATCAGGTCAGAGCAGATGTACATAGTGATCTAGTCTGGCTGTAAAATCTATATCTCAGCACCCAACATGGTGTTAAATGAATCCTCAGAAACGGCTGTTCCCCATCCAGATCCCAGCAAAGGGTAATCCAAGGAAAGGGGCTGTTTAGGAAGGAAAGAAGAAAGCTGTCCTTCTCTCCCTGGAGGAATTGAGCTCTGCGCTTTGGACAGGAGGGAGGGGA